>NW_013667028.1:93626-96661 GCF_000517525.1 Limulus polyphemus
AAGAAAGAAACTTTCCAAGAACGCGCAACATGAAATACTTAAAGAAAATGAATGTTTCGGTAAGTTGGTTGAAGCAAAAGTAATGAAGAAATGTTAAAAAAATGGCGACAAAAAAAAATGGGTGGAAAGATGAATGATTAAGAAAAGGGGAACTTGATTAATCACAAATTGAAGAGGGGGTTGTTAAACGAAAATATTACGCAAGAGTTTGTTTGTTTTGAATTTCGCGCAAAACTAAGTGAGAGCTATCTGCGCTAGCCATCTCTAGTTTAGCGGTCAAAAACTAAAGGGAGACAACTAGTCATCACCACCCACCGCCAACTCTTGGGCTACTCTTTTACCAATGAATAGTGGGATTGATCGTCACATTATAACGCCCCCACGGCTGAAGTGGCGAGCATGTTTGATGGGACGGAGATTCGAACCCGCGACCCTCAGATTGCGAGTCAAGCGCCCTAATTACGCAAGAGAAGCTAAAATAAAACGTTATGAGGATTGTTGACAAAAATCTATAGAAACGAGAAGGTTAAAAGAACACTTTCAAGGAACCTATGTGAAGATGTGATAACATTGAAACATAATACAAATACATTCAAGAATTTAAATGGATATACTTGTGCTGAAAGAAAACTATACACAGTAGAAGCTAGAATAATGATTAAAACACGTGGGTGAAGAAAGGAAAAAATACCATAATAGCTTTATATTATATAGACACAAAACTAAGTTTGGATACAAGTGTATAGGTGCCTGGAGAACTTTATAACGTATGGGTTGTATGGTTCTCTCACCACCTGTGTATGTTTATATCCAAACTTATTTTAGGTCAGAAAATTTGTAGGTTCTATAGTTCTCTCGCCACCTGTAAATGTTTGTATCTAAACCTGTTTTGTATCAGCCAAACTGTAGGTTGAATGGTTCTCTTACAATCTGTATGTGTTTATATCCAAACTTATTTTGTCTCACACAATCTGTAGGTTGTATGGTTCTCTCACCACCTGTATATGTTTATATCCAAACTTATTTTATGTCAGAAAATTTGTAGGTTCTATACTTCTCTCACCACCCGTATATATTTATATCCAAACATGTTATATGACACACAATCTGCAGGCTGTATGGTTCTCTTATTATCTGTATACGTCTATATCCAAACTTATCTTGTGTCAGCCAATCTGCAGGTTGTATGGTTCTTTCCCCCTCTTTAATGAGAGAGCAAGCTAGCTTTATCACCCTACCGGCTACTTGTAGGAAAAGTTCCAAGAAATTATGTTATTGCTCAGCAACACCACCTGTACAAACCAAAAATAAAATAAAATAAAGATCTCTTTTTTTATTTCTCGGCAATTTTGTTATAATAACTGTATGGAAATGACTTAAATTTTAACGTGCCGGGCTGCTTAACGAAAGGTTCAAGGTTTGTTTGTTTGTTTTTGAATTTCTCGCAAAGCTACACGAGAGCTATCTGCGCTAGTCGTCCCTAATTTAGTAGTGTAAGACTAGAGGGAAGGCAGTTAGTCAACTCTTGGGCTACTCTTTTACCAACGAATAGTGGGATTGACCGTCACTTTATAACGCCCCCACGGCTGAAAGGACGAGCATGTTTGGTGGGACGGGGATTAGAACTCGCGACCAGCAGATTGCGAGTCGAGCGTCCTAACCACCCGACCATGCCGGGCCGGTACAGGATTTGAGTACATAATATGCCACTAAACATGTTTCGTACTTTCAGCTGTGGGCGCGTTATGAAAGTGACATTCAATCAGGTATTCGGTTAAGATTAGCCGTGCAGGCGGTGGGTTCTGCGGACTGATTTCCTTTCCTCTGGTCAACACTTCTAAATTAGGAACGCCTATGCCTAAGCCCCAGGGTTTCTTTGCCTGCCCGTTTAGACCATGTTTCTCATTCAGTACTAAGTTATATTTTCATATTTCAATAACATACTAATTTAATAAAAAACGTTTACAAAAATGACAGCAGGAAGATTTTTTGATATGAACTTTGATAAAGAACATTCCTAATACCTCTGACTTTACGTTAAGAAACTTAATTTTAACTAATCACAAGAAAATCCTTCCGTTAAAGCTCTTTTATTCATATTCCGGATATCAGATACACCAAAGGGAGTTGAAAAAGAAAGAAAAGAAAAACCGTGCAAAAACACCGTTTTTTATTTGAGATGAAACTGGGAATAGTTTCTATCTTATATATATACATAAATCACACTTTTTGAAAAAAGGAACCAGAAAAAAACGCCTCAGGATAACTCTGAACGTAACTTAGCTAATTTTTTCGAACCTCATGCGTGATTAACTGATCACGTTAACTTGGAACAGTTAGTTAAATCAGGCCTAAAGAGGATGATGAGAATTTTACAGAGAGAAACGGAGACGTCTTGGGAGAGATTCTCTGAAGGAGAAAGAGGGGGTGGGAGGAGGGATGCCACTTCACTTCAATAATTATCTCCCAGTATTCTTGAAAGCCAATCAATGACTGGAGAATTTCCATCAGAATCCATGGTATGCCACCAGAAAGGCTTAAAATATCTCGTACACGACCTCATATTGTGTTAACATAATGAATTTTAAAATTCCTAAGTTAATTTCCAGGTTCTTGTGACTGAGAAATTAATATAATACAACCAGCCACCACATCTCGCTAACATACATCTTTGTTAAAATAAAATTCATTGTTAAACTAAGTCTTGAAACAAATAGGAAATATATATATGACTGTCCAAAGGAAAATTCGTACGACAACGAAGACGTTTAAAGTATAAGATAAAGATTTGTATGTTAGATAAGGTAAAGATTTGTATGTTAGATAAGGTAAAGATTTGTTTGTTAGATAAGGTAAAGATTTGTTTGTTACATAAGGTAAAGATTTGTTTGTTAGATAAGGTAAAGATTTGTTACATAAGGTAAAGATTTGTTTGTTACATAAGGTAAAGATTTGTTTGTTAGATAAGGTAAAGATTTGTATGTTAGATAAGGTAAAGATTTGTTTGTTACATAAGGTAAAGATTTGTTTGTTAG
>NW_013667028.1:97626-109549 GCF_000517525.1 Limulus polyphemus
GTAAAGATTTGTATGTTAGATAAGGTAAAGATTTGTATGTTAGATAAGGTAAAGATTTGTTTGTTAGATAAGGTAAAGATGTGTTTGTTAGATAAGGTAAAGATTTGTTTGTTACATGAGGTAAAGATTTGTTTGTTACATAAGGTAAAGATTTGTATGTTAGATAAGGTAAAGATTTGTATGTTAGATAAGGTAAAGATTTGTTTGTTAGATAAGGTAAAGATTTGTATGTTAGATAAGGTAAAGATTTGTTTGTTAGATAAGGTAAAGATTTGTTTGTTACATAAGGTAGAGATTTGTTTGTTACATGTCGCGCAAAGCCACTCAAGGGCTATCTATGCTAGCCGTCAATAATTTTAAGGTCATATACTAAAAAGAAGGCACCTTGGTTATTCTTAGTAGATTGAATAGTCGGATTTGACCGTCACTCTTATAACGGAGCGCGAATTTTATTTGGTTGTTTAGGGACGCGAACCGCGGCACCTTAGATTCAAAGTCAGGTACGATAAACACCGGACCATCTAATATAATACGGTTGCAAATAACCATCAATCCGTACAAGTTTTAGAGCTTTATTTATTTCTCTCGTCTTGATGTTAATATCGAATTTGATCACTTCACTACTAAGAGAATATTAGAGTTTGGATGTTGTCTGATAAGCTATTAAAGAGTTTTATCATAATCATACTTGTTCGCTTATTGAAGTACTGCCTCAGCTTATCAGGGGTAGGAATTGATGTCTTCTTAGTTATCTTCAATCTTTTAATCTCTTAGAATGTTAAGGGAGACACATATCTCCCAAAACTAATTGGTGATGTCGAATGTAGATGGCAATTAAAAGATAGTTAATGGAGATGGTGTTTCACGGTGATAAATGGATGAAAAGTCTGAAAGTGACGAATGGAGATGGTGTTTGAAAGTGATGAATAGAAATGTTGTTTGAAAGTAATAAATGTAGATGATGTTTGAAAGTGATGAATAGAAATGTTGTTTGAAAGTAATAAATGTAGATGATGTTTGAAAGTGATGAATAGAGATAGTGTTTGAAAGTAATAAATGTAGATGGTGTTTGAAAGTAATAAAGGTAGATGGTGTTTGAAATAATAAATAGGGATGATGTTTGAAAGTAATAAATAGGGATAGTGTTTGAAAGTAACAAATAGAGATAGTGTTTGAAAGTGGTGAATAGAGATAGTGTTTGAAAGTAATAAATGTAGATGGTGTTTGAAAGTAATAAATAGAGATGGTGTTTGAAAGTAATAAATGTAGATGGTGTTTGAAAGTAATAAATAGAGATGGTGTTTGAAAGTAATAAATGTAGATGGTGTTTGAAAGTGTTGAATAGAGATAGTGTTTGAAAGTAATAAATGTAGATGGTGTTTGAAAGTAACAAATAGAGATAGTGTTTGAAAGTAATAAATAGGGATTGTGTTTGAACGTGATGAATAGAGATGGTGTTTGACAGAAAACTGTGTGTATCATTCTTGTTGGAAAATATCATAAACTAACTATATATCGGCTTTTACTTAACTACTAAATCCAAAGTACAATTTAACTACTAAATTTAAAGTATCATTTAATTCGGTTTCAGACCATTTTAAATTCTAATACCTAACAGAGTCGAGTGCCCTAATAAACAGGTGTCATAATACCAGAGAAGTTAAACTATCCCTTAAACCTGTGTCTTCTCTGGGTCATCCTCACTCCACTTTGTTTCATGAGTGATTATTCCATCTTGGAGTTAGTTTACACTATCGTTGTTTCTGTTTACTTGCGTGTTTGTGTAATATATATACATCTGAAGATACATTAAGTACCCTCGACTTAGCACATGGAGATCATTGGTGGATTAAATGCATAATTTGTTTCCGCTCGTTACATCCACCAGAAGTCATTTAGGGGTAACAAATTCAATCTTAATCCACAGTGACTCTAACGATTACTTCGGTACTCTTTCATCAGTGAGTTGTGCACTCGAGATAGGAATTCGTCGAAGTTTTTGCAACTCCAACATAAATATAAAAAAAATTGCCAGTCTAAAAACTGTATTAACATCAAATCCCAGCGAGTTCACGATCATAAAACTTTGTAAGTTTCCCACTGTGTACGAGATATATCTGTAATGAGCGTTAACAATAAGACTAACTACCCAAATATCTTATGGTGAATCATTGGTAAGTTAACCGGTTTACAACGCTAAAACATCTGATCGATTCCCTATCTTATGGTGAATCATAGGTAAGTTAACCGGTTTACAACGCTAAAACATCTGATCGATTCCCTATCTTATGATGAATCATTGGTATGTTAACCGGTTTACAACGCTAAAACATCTGATCGATTCCCTATCTTATGGTGAATCATTGGTAAGTTAACCGGTTTACAACGCTAAAACATCTGATCGATTCCCTATCTTATGATGAATCATTGGTATGTTAACCGGTTTACAACGCTAAAACATCTGATAAGTTCTCCTTGCTGGACAGTGTGCAAATAGCCCACGGTGTAGCCTTGCGCTAAAACAAATAAACTATTGAAATGTTGTATGCATATATTCGAACAATAAAAAAAACACGAAAAATGATGAAAGATACGCCGTAAGATATATGTAGTCGTACATGTACGTGTTTAAGTTTTATTGTGGTTTATCATATATAACTAAATCTTCCACAAAAGCACGATATTCATATCAAAGATTTTGACTAAATTTCTGACATCTAGAGCACGTATTTGTATAGATGCGGTTTCTCGAAACTGCTTTCTTTAAAACGATCTCATTATTGAACGAAGACGATCAAATTTACTTCAGGATTGACCAAGCACAAAACGTATGTTTCATGCAACAATTTGTTTTATTCTTCCTTTCAGAATTTCAAGTTATCTGTTCTTTAAAATGCCAGTTCCTTGGCTTTCACTGCTCTTCGACGTTGTGTCTTTTCACCTGAAAAAACAATATATATATAAAAACGAAATGTGTGTTTGTTTGCACCCTAACTCCTTCGAGCAAATTAGACCAATCTCAACCAAAATTTATATGTGAGCACTATGGACTATGGGGAATGTCCTAAGGAGGTCAAAATTGAATGTAACTTTATTTCTATTTTGTAAAGCATGTTGATGAATTACTCCCAGCCTATTGAGTTAATCTCGAACAATCTTGGCAGGTTGATACTTTAGACAATGTTGAATATTCTATAGGGATTTGATGTCAACGTATGAAAGTTGTTGGATTGTTTGTTAAACAACTATACTTTTCTCGTGGCTAATGAGATGTACGGTGTTCAAGGGTAGAATCACCTCAAAATCTTTATTTGTTGGTAGATGGAAAGCAAACTGAGAACGTATTTTTGAAGAAACTTTGTTTGAAAATTTTGAGATAAAGTTTATGTTCAAGTTATTACTTTGAAATATATGATTGCTACTAAACTTACATTGTTTTAATTACGTTTAAACATTTTGAAAGCGATGGAAAAATATATTTTAAAATATATAAACTCAAAATTTAAAATTACAAATATTATTTTAATCTGCGATTTAAATCATGATTTCTGCTTGTTTGTTTTGAATTTCGCGAAAAGCTACACGAGGGCTATCTGCGCTAGCCGTCCCTAATTTAGCAGACTAGAGGGAAAGCAGCTAGTCATCACCACCCACCGCCAACTCTTGGGCTACTCTTGTACCAATGAATAGTGGGATTGACCGTCACATTCTAAAATCATGAAGATATAAATAAAAGCCCCCAGTGGCTCAGTGGGATGTCTGTGGATACCCGTGGTGGGCAGAGCACAGACAGCCCAATGTGTAGCTTTGTGCTTAATTACAAACAAACAAACAAAATATGAATAAATAACATATATAATACAATATAAACCTTATAGAACTCTAGTATAAAATTCTCATATACTTGAAATGTACACTAAACTATAACGTTAAAGGTTATCAATTATGCCTTTAGTACATAAGAAAATAAACCCAACTTTTTTTTACGTTGATGTAAACGCTCTGGATCGGTATTTAGATTCTTTCTATGGATCTTGGAGGGTCAGGTTTTTCTTAGATCTCTTTCCTCCCTCCTGAACTATTGTTAATTTTCGATGCTATTTTTGTTGTTGGCGTGCTGATAATAGGAATTATTTTTAAGTTTCTGTTATCCTTTTCTTTCTCAGGGCCTTGTCCATTAATTTTATATGATTGCTGGTGTTATGCAGCCTGGATATGGGTGACTTATTTATTTCTTATCCTGTATATTTGTGTCCTGTGGGTTTTGTATTATGGAGTTCATTAATAGGTGTATTATGTATGGTGTTACTGATGTAAGGTTTTGTTTGGCAATTGTTTTATGCAGGGTAATGCAGTCGTCTCGATTTTGTGAGTTTTCATACTGTGATAAAATCAAAGAATGTGTTTTTGACTACTTCTATGATTGAGTTTACTTTTACTCATTGGCTCGTTTTGGATTGTATGTTCTTTAGGTTGTTGTGCTGTGATTGTGTTTGCTTCATTTGTTTATGTGTTTCTTGATTTTGTGTGCGCGCTGTCTGTGCGGATATATATAAGTTTTAGGCTGGTTTCTGTAGTTTTAAGTAATAAGGGTGTTGTACATTAAAATACTTTTTCAAAACAGGCGAGAAATATTACTTTGTTAAGCGCTCTCTGTAATATATTATTAACTATTACTCGAGGAGGCTTTGAATTTTTTAAATCAAATATATATATATATATATGATAGCCAAATATCTGTCTGTCACGCTCTGTATCTTATTATTCATTTTGCAATTCCTAAAATGTCATAACGATATCAACACATCGATCTGTCAGTCTTCGTATGTTCTGAGCGGGTAATATGAGAAGAAAAACTTCCTGTTTTTTTCGTGAAATTCCTTCACAAAACTATTTTTGTAAAGGACCTTCCTTCGTCGACTGATCGAAAGAACTATGTCTAAGATAGGAGCATGATCGAAAAAAAAATACGTATAACGAGAGGAACGTGTTTGAGTATATATATATTTGTTGTTTAGCAAACCTGAGCGCTCTGTTGTGCTAAGTGCACCCATTGCATCGAAACCCAAACATTGTTGTAAACAATGCATTACAGTCAGTCTTCTTTATTTAAAAACAAGTTGAATGCAATTCTCCATATTGAATTAATACATGGAACGACAAAAGATGTTTGACTGCACATAATATATATATATATATGCATCACTACTCCTGGTTGAATTGTTTCAAATAGCATCTGTTAGTTTTCACATTCTTATTTTCTTGTTACATGACCAAAACTGATAAACCTGAAAAAAGGTTCCTTTAAACTTTTAAATTGCTGATAAGAAAAGTATTGAAATTAACTCTATTTGGTGTTGAGCTTGCACGTGGGTTTATCACGTGATATTGTTCAAACTAAGACATAAATAATACATTTGAAACCACGATTAAAAAACTAAATATTTATGAAAGAAAAGTCCCTGGTGAAACATAGAATCTACGTATTATTTTATGTCTATTTTTATGACATAATTGACATTTTATTACACGTAAGGGCCCCCTTTTTTATTCGATTTTATTTCTTTGTACTTAATAATATATGTAGATTATTTTGGTTTTTCCTTGATAGAGTTACTTTACGATTCCTTTAGGTTTACATCCACCACTTACTCCAATTCTGTTTGAATGCATTCACTATAAAACTTACAAGTAAATGTCTTTGGTTCTCTATATCATTATAATGAACTTTTGCTATTCCAAATCCCCTTTCAATTAGTCTATATGGGTAGTGTCATTCTTTAAAAAAGACTTTTAATCTTACTTTTCTAATTTTCTCTTCTAAAAGTATAGGTTGCTGTGATTTTATACACTTCCGATTATTTAAAAAAAGACATATTTCACATCTAAATTGTACTGATTGCTGCGAAACCACTTCTCTAGAGAGCAAGTGATTTAAAATAATTTTAAAAGTTAAAGAGAATAATAAAACAAATTATTGTATCAAAATATAATATTCACAGGAAGTGAAATTTTACTTGTCAAATTATTATTATATATTCTAGCTGACATTCAACGCATGATGAAGACATTGGCAAGTGGCTTTCGAACTGTGTGGAGGGTCATTGGGGATTTCACTCGAAGATAATAGGTAATGGCAGGTTTTTATCCAATTATTGAGCGTTTACACGTCATGGACCAAATGTAGTTTTTAAAATCATGAGTTAGTTGATATTCGGCATAATATTTTGTATATTAATTTATCATTTTACATCAACAATACTGTTACGAACTCGGTCACTTTTGTCTAGACTAGGCCTTAAGGGTGAGTTAAGGGTTGGGGTTCCGTGACGAAAGGTGTGAAATAAGAGGGTTCCATGGCTTCTTAAAGTTTGAAAACCATTAACGCAGGGAATAAGATCCGAACTCAATCTCCTCTCTGTCACCACTCACTTGGGGCACTAAGGGTAAAGCCAGCAGGTTTGGTGACAATCGGTCATGCGGTTCCCTAGTTATATGTGAACACACACACACACAAGACTTGTCAAATATAACCAAGATTGGTACAATAATCTTCTTCTTTTGCTATTAAAGATGTAGTCAACAGTACACCATAAGGTGTACAGAAAAAACAGAAGAAAATGTAAAAATGTAGTAATCACACCAGTGCTACACAGTATGGTAAGTTGGTAAGCAATCGTTTCTTTATACAACACACGGTCTTGTAATGTATTAATAATCACGTCCTCGATATTTTCATTACAAATGTCAGAAATCCCAAATAACTCTCATATTAAATCACAACTCCTACGTCATGTCAAGTTTTCTGTACAACATTGTTATGCCACTGCTCGCATTTTAAGTCTCATTTCTTACTGATAGCGTGCAGAATTACTGTAAGCGTCCACCCCACCCCCAGTTTAAAAATACTGACTGTATATGAAGAACAACAAACTTCACTAAGACGATGATTGTTTTCCTTTAACACTGTAACATCTTTATTTAGTGAATAACGGAGTATTATAAATATGGATAGCATACACAGATGCCTACTGACTGGATATCATAAGCCGCGCCTCCTGACTGTCATTTTAGTCCCAATATAAGGTCAGCGGTGCCGAGTCTTGTTGTAAGTGATTTGTGGATCTTATAACTCGATGGTTTTTACTTCACACGTGAATAACATATGAAGTAATAATTTTAATTATTACTGTTTAACATGTCATAAAGGAGGGATTAATACAGAAATTACGTGGTTTAACGCACTGGTTGCTTTAGATTTAGCAAAGTTTGAATGAATTAATTAATAGCATAACCCAAATCTATTAATGGGGTGAAAGAGTCTTTGTCGTTTGAGTATGAATCTATTTTAATGTTATTTACCAGGAGCCGCTAAGAATTAAAAAATTTACATAAATTAGATTGTAAAGCATATTTTGGGTAAATTGTGTCAATTTGTGTCAATTAGTGCATCGAATATTTGTCAAAGGTTAAGGTTATAACGAAAACCATCAAGTGTTTACATAGAATCTTACATAATGTTTGACCAGACATGACCTAGTGCTTAGCATACCGAGCCGCAGATCGTAAGATCCAAAGTTTGATCTGCAACATTGCTGAACACTCTTCACTCTTTCAGCTGTGTGTGCGTTATTAGCATGACAGTCAATCCCGTTATTCAGCTTAAAGAATCTTGAGGTGATGAGCCTGGTGACTGGTCGTCTACCCTCTGGTCAGTAACTCAAAATTAGGGACAGCTATGCCTGAACTCTAGGAGTCTCTGACCATTTAACCCAATGTTTCGCATAAAGTGAAAATAAAAATAGAAGTTCATATTGATCTTGTACCGAAACAATTCAGAAACGGGAATTAACCAATTAAAACTTTGTTTGTTTCTCCTTAAGAAATAACCACTAGATTTAGTAACTCCAACATTAAGAAAGTTTGCTTTTATTGTTGTTATTTTACCAGAACATCTTTATGACACTGTGTTAAACAACTAACGATAAAGTTGTTCTGATAAAATAACAAGGTAAGGTCGTTCTTTGTTTAACACAATGTCATAAAGTTGTTCTGGTAAAATAACAAGGTCGTTCCTTGTTTAACACAGTGTTATTAAGTTGTTCTGGTAAAATAACAAGATCGTTCTTTGTTTAACACAGTGCCTTGTGTTAAACAAAGAACGACCTTGTTATTTTACCAGAATAACTTCATGACATTGTGTTAAACAAAAAAACGACCTTGTTATTTTATCAGAACAACTTTATGACATTGTGTTAAACAAGGAACGACCTTGTTATTTTACCAGAACAACTTTATGACACTGTGTTAAACAAGGAACGACCTTGTTGTTTTACCAGAACAACTTAATGACACTGTATTAAACAAGGAACGACCTTGTTATTTTATCGGAACAGATTAAACTTGGGACTTCAAAAAATATTTTTGATGACAAAACATTTGCAAAAAAACTCTTTAATGAAATTTGTACTGATAAATTAGAGGACCAAATAACGAACAGCACGAAAGGAAGACTTAAAAATGGCAATTCACAAGATTGTACATTATCATGGCTTCCATTTGAAACCAATAAAAATACACTACAAGAGCTTAAGTTGAAAGACCAAATAATAAAATTTGTTATTATCGAGAGTACACAAAGATAAAAATGCTTAATTTAGACATTTTCCTGCAACTCACATAATCACATCTACGATAAAAAAAAAAACTCATATTTTAACAGGTTATTAAGTGTTTGTAGATTTGTATGAAAACTCAGATCTCCGAGGACGTTTATGAAATGTAGTCTATTGGGTTAGTAAGGGATCAGTAAGAAAATCGGTAAGTTTAAAACTAGAGCTCAAACTTAGCAACAATGAATAGTGTTTCTGGCCTTGGTAAAAGGGCAATAAATCTATACGTTCACTAGAAGTAATCTTATGTCAGCTAAATAAGAATTCAGTTAAGACCAACGGTTTGGTTTGGTTTGAATTTGGCGCAAAGCTACACGAGAGCTATCTGCTCTAGCCGTTTTTAATTTTGCAGTAAAAGACTAGAGGGAAGGCAGCTAGTCATCATCACCCACCACCAACTGTTGGGCTACTCTTTTACCAACGAATAGTGGGATTGACCGTCACACTATAACGCCCCCACGGCTGAAAGGATGAGCATGTTTGATGGGATAGGGATTTGAACCCACTACCCTCAGATTGCGAATGAAACGCCCTAACCACTGGCCATGCCGAGCCAAAGTTAAGACTATTTGAAAATGTCCAGTTCTTCCAATTAGAGTTCCTGCGAAAGACTACTTATGATTTTTAATAAACTAAAACCTAAGCATTAGATACTTATGTGTGTGTGTGTGTGTTTACGTTTATGCCAGCATCTTTTCAAGTACTTGAAAAATTATTATGGTAGAGTCTTCATCTACTCATCTAATATTTTTCCCGAGTCTCAAGCCAGAAGATGAAGCCTTCGAGCTCAGTTTTAGAATAGCAACCTTCTCTGTACTAGCAGCTCACATCCTGTCCAAGAACCTTGAAATTCCAATATGAGACTTTTTAAAATCCACATTTTATTCGCTGTTAAGCGCAAAGCTATATAATTGTCTATCTGTGCTGTGCCCACCACGGGTATCCAAACTCGGTTTTAGTGCTCTAATCCTTCAGACTTACTGCGGAGCCGCTGGGTGTGTGTGTGTGGGGGGGGGGAAACCCATATTGCGGTGAGATTTATAAAGCAATGACCGCATAACGCACACCAGTAAATGTTTAAAAGTTAAGTAAGTTTTTAGTATTACATGATAAACTAACACCACAATTAGGTTTCTTTGGTTATTCTTTTGCAAACATTCTTCCAATAGGCCTAATTTTTATATTAATACGTATCTATTCATGACTGTAATATACACTGTAGTATCACTAGTGAGTCTTTCCTACACTACAGTAACACGCGTTTAGTTTAAACTTGTGTATTCATGACTGTAATATACACTGTAGTATCACTAGTGAGTCTTTCCTACACTACAGTAACCTACAGTCATGGGTCATGTTACTGTAGTGTAGGAAAGACTCACTAGTGACACTGCAGTGTATATTACAGACATGAGTCATGTTACTGTAGTGTAGGAAAGACTCACTAGTGACACTGCAGTGTATACCATCTCTGTTTATGCATGTTTATCCCATACGCAGCAACTTTCATAATACTTATTTTCTCCCCCACCTCCTGGTAGCTTATCGGTAATACTAAAGGCTCAGAACGCTAAAAACCGGATTTCGATACAAACAAACAATATTATGTACCTTATAACGAAAATTATTTGTGTTCGGGGAGCTGCAGATAATAATAAGATTCTGTAAACCTTAAGCTTATCTGGAAATACGACTCGGATCTTGTTCATCATCGTTGTATCATTGGGCTAAAAATATAAACTTACAGTATTATAAACTAGATGTCGCTGATTCATGGTCTTATCTACAAGGAACAGCTGTACGCTCGGCCACTGAATTTCAACTTCAACACAGTAATGACATCTCTGATTTTATCTCTTAGACATTAAATATGCCTCATTTCCGTTTTGATATCTCTATACTTATATATATTTAAATTATTGACAATAAAAAGATTGTGTGTGTTTGTGTGTGAGGGAGAGAGGTCATTGGCTATCCATAAAACAAACCAATGAAATAAAATTTTGTATTTATTAAAAAGTACTGATTTCGGAACATTTAAAACTACTCTTTTATTTTAAGTTTTTACTTGTCACAAAACCAATCCAGCAGCAGCGCGTGTCTTCAACTAATGCATTGTTTCTTTGCACGTATCGAACTTCTACAATCTGAAAAAAACAAAACAAGATTTTCGAATAATTCACAGCTACAAGTTCCTGGTTAGTGGTTAGGCTGCGGATCGGAAAGTCCAAGGTGGAAGTAGAAATATGTCACTGAATAATTGTGAGAAGCAATACTGCCATTCGGTTAAGAATATTTTCGTATGATAATTGATCGTCCACCTGGTCAACAGTTCTAAGTTGGGAGTGGCTATACCTAAACCTTGTCGCCCACCTGGTCAACAGTTCTAAGTTAGGAGTGGCTATATCTAAACTTTGGAGTGCCTGACTTGGCGGTTTAGCTACTGTGTCGCATAAGGTGCTGTTAAGGTTGAAAATACGCAATAAATACCAAGTACTTATTATCTCTTCATATCATGAAAATACTCAATACCAAGCACTGATTATTACTTGATACCATGAAAATACTCAATACCAAGCACTGATTATCGCTTGATATCATGAAAATACTCAATACCAAGCATTGATTATCGCTTGATATCATGAAATACTCAATACCAAGCATTGATTATCGCTTGATACCATGAAAATACTCAATACCAAGTACGGATTATCGCTTGATACCAGTTTTCCAATAGTCTATTGACATTTTGTTGTTGACAGGAAAAAAAACAACAAGAACAAAAAAAACAGCCATAAAACTTTAGGAGAACTTGTAAGATCTAAAAATATGTTACTTCTATAATTGACAACGCCGTTACAAAGCTTCAGAAGAACTGGTAAAATCTAGAAATATGTTTCTTCTATAATTGACCACGCTGTTACAAATACTTTTCTCTATATTTGACTACGCTGTTACAAATACTTTTCTCTATATTTCACCACGCTGTTACAAATACTTTTCTCTATATTTCACCACGCTGTCCCAAATACTTTTCTCTACATTTCACCATGCTGTTACAAATACTTTTCTCTATATTTGACCACGCTGTTACAAATACTTTTCTCTATATTTGACCACGCTGTTACAAATACTTTTCTCTATATTTCACCACGCCATTACAAATACTTTTCTCTATATTTCACCACGCTGTTACAAATACTTTTCTCTGTATTTCACCACGCTGTTACAAATACTTTTCTCTATATTTC
>NW_013667028.1:110549-114205 GCF_000517525.1 Limulus polyphemus
ACCACGCTGTTACAAATACTTTTCTCCATGTTTCACCACGCTGTTACAAATACTTTTCTCTATATTTCACCACGCTGTTACAAATACTTTTCTCTATATTTCACCACGCTGTTACAAATACTTTTCTCTATATTTCACCACGCTGTTACAAATACTTTTCTCTATATTCCACTATGCTGTTACAAATACTTTTCTCTATATTCCACTATGCTGTTACAAATACTTTTCTCTATATTCCACTATGCTGTTACAAATACTTTTCTCTATGAAGGATTTTAAAAATATTGGTATTATACATATATATAATTCTAAAATTACATTACTACACTATTACTCATACAAGTTGCTCGTGTTGCTTCGACATTATCAAAAAATCTGTTTATTCTAGATTTAGAAAACTTATTGTAGAATCAGTTTCTAAACTGATAGTTCTCTTTGATGCCCTTAAATAGTTTACGTACTCTTCAAACTAAGCATTTCCTGATAAAAGTGCATTGTAGTGATAAATTTCAAATGTACATATTTAACCGCGAGTTTTCACGAACCACTATAAAGTTTGTACTCATTAATTTACATAAATTTCGACTTAGCTTACTTCCCCCAGAGAACAGTAAATAGCGTATGGTTCCTGATATGTTGTTTGGGGTGAGATTCATGTGACTGTTCGCTGTCGGTGGCCAATTATCAAAATTTGTCGTGTGAATTCTTCTTTCTTGTTACGTACCGTTTATCTCGACATTTCGTGTAGATAAACAGAGTATCGTTAATTCAGCACTTTATATTTAAAGGGCCCCATGGAGCGCCAGTAACTGATATTTATGGAGCTGCCTCATTCTATTTCAGAGTAGAGTAAGGCTTAGCATATTTACAGTTTCATTTTTAATGATTCGAATTGATCGTCCGAGGAGCGACCTTGAAAGTCAGCATATTTTGGTGATGCCCTCTAGTAAGGAAATTGCAAACTATTTCTTTCAGTAATATTACTGTTTGTAGTTTACGGACTTACGACACTAAAATCCGGGGTTCAATTCCCACTGTAAACACGGTAAAAACAAAGAAAGAAACTGTTTGTAGTAAATTCCAAATCTCAAATTTAATAGAGCGATTATTAAAAAATGTAAGTTCTTAGTTTAGGGCATATTTTCACATGTTAACGCCTTCTTGTGATAAATTCAGTAAACTATAAATTATTTTTGATCTGGTGATATGCAAGCTATTAATTTCAAACTTTATTTGTTTGTTTGTAATGAATTTCCCGAAAAGCTACACGAGGGCTATCTACGCTAGCCGTTTCTAATTTAGCAGTGTAAGACTAGAGGGAAGGCAGCTAGTCATAACCACCCACCGCCAACTCTTGAGCTATTCTTTTACCAACGAATAGTGGGATTGACCGTAACATTATAACGCCCCCACGGGTGAAAGAGCAAGCATGTTTGGTGGGACGGGGATTCGAACTCTAATCACTTGCTCGTCCTTTCAACCGCGAGGCGTTATAATGTGGCGGTCAATTTCACTATTCGTTGGTAAAAGAGTAGCCCAAGAGTTGGCGATGGGTGGCGATGACTAGCTGCCTTCCCTCTAATCTTTCACTACTAAATTATGATAATTAGCGGGTAATTATAGATAGACACAAACAAATCTTACCTTTTCAAACTTAATATCAATCTCGGTATCTCCGGATCACCTTTAACTTGCATTTGTCTAAAATATATGGGATTACAGCGCCAACTTATTACTGAAAACATTTATCTAGAACAGATCCTGTAAGTAACAGGCCGGCATTAAACGTTCTTACTTGTCAGCCAGTCAGTAACGAAGATAAATCAATATAACTTTGGTATCTACGTGTTCTTTTTGTGTGTGTGAGTGCGTGGTGATTTATTTACTGCTCTAATGACAGAGTCATGGCTCAGTATGTGTTGAGCTTTTGGAATTAAATCTTCACAGCAGAAAATGATAAACTTCAAGTGATTAGAATTTAGTCCTAGGAAGTTGCAATATTAACCACTAAGAAACTAAATGAATACACAGTAGCTTTGAGAATGATCTGACATTAGAATGTCACCTTCCATTTTTTTAACTTATCCATCAGGTTTCTCTATTCGATTATCGCTAACTGAAACTTAAGTTCATATTTGTAATACTCAGAAACAGAGTAAACAGATGATTTAAATTAATAATATGAAACAAAAAATGGAAATCCAAAAGAGTCATGTAGATGGTCGGAAGAATTGACGCTAATACAAAAAACATTTAGTTTATTTAAAGAACCCCAAGACGCCAATACAAAAACATTTAGTTTATTTAAAGAACCCCAAGACGCCAATACAAATACATCTTGGTTTATTTAGAGTACCCCACGACGCTAATACAAATACATCTTGGTTTATTTAGAGTAACCCACAACGCTAATATAAATATATCTTAGTTTATTTAGAGTACCCCACGATGCTAATACAAAAACATTTAATTTATTTAGATTCAGAATCAACTAAGTAGTTTGTTGGGTTAACATTGTGGACTAGTTTTGATTTAAATGCTAAATAAATCAATATGTTATGTGCTGCTTTAGAATTTATTAGCTGAAGGTTATTTATTTCATTTGTCCGTTGTGCTTGAAGCTTATTTAAGCTATTACATTCCCACTGATATAACACTTGTGATATAACAGGTTGAAAAAACACAACTTAAGCCTATAGTTCTTTATTTCTTCATGCCAAGAAAGGTTTCTGTAATAACAAAACTCTCACTGCTTTTAAAAAGAAAACCTAAGATTCATGATTATTCTTTAATTCTTCTTGTTCTTGAGGTTTGTGTGTGTATTATATTTCAGAGAAAGATAGTGACAAGTGACACAAACATATTAACACCAATTTGGTGTGATTAAAATACTTCGCCATCGTTTACTTCGTACTTTATTGTTCGACATGTGTCGCAACTGTTAAAAACATAACTTATCTCTTACTGTATTGTTCGATCTGCGTTGCAACTGTTAAAAATATAATTTATATGGTAGACTCTATTGTTCAATGTGTATCGCAACTGTTAAAAACATAATATATCTGTTAGGCTGTATTGTTCGACCTGTTTTGCAACTGTTAAAAACATAATTTATATGGTAGTTTGTATTTTTAAATCTGTGTCGCAACTGTTAAAATCATAATTTATCTGGTAGGCTGTATTGTTCAATCTGTGTCGCAACTGTTAAAATCATAATTTATTTGGTAGTGTATTGTTTTGATCTGTGTCGCAACTCTTAAAAACAAACGTTTTGCAGAGTTCACAGACAGAAGACTTCGTAGAACGCCCTTTTAGTGACTAAAACATTGCATTGTTGAACGGAGTATTTTTTTAATTGCGGTCGATTCCCACATAAGTCGGGATTTGTATAACCTCTGTTTATCTTAAAACTTGAAATTCGAGAAGAAATGGAGAGTAAGGGCGTAAAGATACTCAAAGCATGATTGCTTTACAGCGTAATCTAGGGCGTTTGTCCTGGCCTTTTATGCCGTGGGATAAAATTATGTTTTTATGGCTTCGAATGAAGGAAGTAATCATAGAGCTTAATTATTTCTTTTTCTGACACAGCACATCAAATCATAAATATTTACAGAACAATCTTACAGAATGTTAACTCCAAGACAGCGATTTGTTTG
>NW_013667028.1:115150-123620 GCF_000517525.1 Limulus polyphemus
TATATATATATATATATATGTTATAAATTTTTTTTGTATTTCATCAAAAGTTTGTTTGTTTGTATATTCGCGCAAAGCTACACGAGGGCTATCGGCGCTAGCCGTCCCTAATTTAGCAGTATAAGACTAGAGGGAAGGCAGCTAGCCATCACCACCCACCGCCAACTCTTGGGCTACTCTTTTACCAACGAATAGTGGGATTGACCGTCACATTATAACTCCCCCACGGCTGAAAGGGCGAGCATGTTTGGGGGGATGGGGATGCGAACCCGCGACCCGCAGATTGCGAGTCGAGCGTCCTAACCACCTGGCCATGCCGGGCCCCAAGACAGCGAAGACGACTGTTTGCACATGTAACACGTAAGAAAATGCAAGTCACTGCAATCTAGTGAACACTAAAATATACATACTTATTCACTTTTATACGTGCTTGGATTTGGACAATGTTTAACTTAATTTACTGCTTGTCTTAATCTAATTATTATTATTATCTAAGATTTATCTAATTGTTTAATTATTTGTACATGTGAGCAGAAAAGTGCTTTTGGAAACTCTCGAAGGATTTAGTTCTTGTTTATTTAGCGCAAACCCACACAATTTGCTAGCTTCGTACTGTCCATCGCAAGAAATCGAACTCTGGATTTTAGCGCTATAAGTCAGAAAAATTACCGCTAACCCACCTGAGGGTTTCTCTAATACGACCCCAGATATATATACATATATAAATTCCTTTTCTTTGAAAGCTTCATGAAATAAAAGGTTTATACATTAGACCTAAAGGCTCTATGAGTCTAAGAGTATACAGATAAATGTCTTTAAAAACTTTTTTTTTAATTACGTCCTATCTGCTGTTCGTTAGACAACATTTCTTGGGGAAGGTAAATACCCAGTAGCGAAAGAACTAACAAAACTTCCTTTCTTTACGTTTACATACATGTAAGTTTTGTCTTTGTTCCGGTTAGTGTAGGAAGTTGCAGTTCCGAAAGATCAATGAATCGAGCCGTCAGATCTCGCACAACACGTTAAGAGTGAGAGCTTTACATCTGTAAAGCATAACTATCTCTAATTTTCAACTGATAAACTAGAGAGCAGTTCAGCCAGTCAACAGTCGAATTACTGGGATATTCTTGTCTGATCGAATAATATCATTTGACCGACAGTCTTATAGCGCACCAAGGTCCCAAAGTGTGGAGTGTATTCTTTTAGAAACAGACCGTGAATCATGAACTTTCAGTTGTTCGTTCGACCATGTTCACCATTAGGCCAAAACTCCGACGATCAAAACAATTGTTAGGCGGTAGGTGTTGATTGGTTGTTTTCTCCAAGGTCAGCAATACTAAATAAGGGAACACATGAACTCTAGGGGTCTCTAATGTGGCCATTTAGCCAGACAGAGTGATTCATAAGGTGGCATACAGGTTACATATAAAACCCTTTACTTCTTATGTAGTTATTTTTGCCTAACCAGCGTTTTCAGAAAGTGTAATATCAAATTTACATTCTACCCAAATCTTCCACCATAAATTGTTTACAGATTAACGATTCGAGACAATACTGTTTCATGGGTTAAACCTAGTGTTTGCAGATTAACGTTTAGAGACAACATTGTTTCATGGGTTAAACCTAGTGTTTGCAGATTAACGGTTAAAGACAAAACTGTTTCATGGGATAAACCTAGTGCTTGCAGATTAACGGTTAGAGACAAAATTGTTCATTTTGTGTGTGTGTGTGTGTGTGTGTGTGTGCAGAGTTGCATAATGGGCTATCTGGGCTGTGTTAACTGCAAGAATCCAATCCCGAATTGAATTCTGGTGTTATACATCATGAAGCTTACTTCTGAGCCACAAGGGGACAAGAAGTTTGGTTTGTTTTGGATTTCGCGCAAAGCTACACGAGGGCTATCTACGGTAGCCGTCCTTAATTTAGCAGTGAAAGACTAGAGAAAAGGCAGCTAGTAGGATTGATCCTCACATTATAACGCCTCATGGTTGAAAAGGCGAGCATGTTTGGTGGGACGGGAATTGCGAGTCAAGCGCCCTAACCACCTGGCCATTCCGGACCAGGGGACGAGAGAAGCTCGTACCTTTCAATTATTATCCGACAGCATAGAGTATTTAAACTCAGATCTCTATAGATATGCACCCCAGTGGCTCAGCGATAAGTGTGAGTTTATAACACTAAACTCGAGTTTCCACACCCTCGGTTAGGCATAGTACACATAGCTTTGCTCTTAACAAGAAATAAACAAATCCATGGATATTTATGGAATATATTTCATCTATCAGGCTAGTAAGGAATCAATAAGAAAATAGATCAGTTGAAAAGTGGGGTCGAAATACAACAATGACGTTTCGAGTTGTAACAGAGAGCAATTAATTAATAAGTTTATTAATAGTAATCTTATGTCAGTATTCAGTTATAACACCAACTGAATGTTAAGTTCTTCGAATCTTGGAAACTACTTACGTTATTCTTTGATATGTTCAATAGCTGTTTATATATATAGATGGGCGGATGATAAAGGAAAAACGTCACTCAAAGTTTACATCATCGTTACATATCCATTTTATAACTCACACCTAGTAAACGTCCAACAATGGCGCTGTCTACAGTTTCAATGACACTCAATTGTTGATAAACAAGCCTGACACGAATTCATTTTTTTTCGGAAAATAATGGGTTTCAAATCGAACCATACAAAATTCTGATACCTATATAAATACAGGCGCCACATTGTTCTAATAACACTATTGGCGTTATACTTTTCAAAGCATGTTAAAACAAAGAAATTCGAGATATTTAACGTGTTAAATGAAGTGCTTCTAACATATTGATTTATTTGTTGTTACGAAGAAACATTGGAGGGGATATTACTAGTGATTTCAGAAGTACTCACCCACACATCCAAGAATGTCGTCGACGAGGGGCTGAGACACTTGGAAGTGTCAGACATCCTCGTTTGGTCTTGGTTTCCAAATCAGAATCTTCCGCTTCCGGGCCCTCCAGCCTGATTTCTGGAAGAATATTTTGACCCAAACCGCCCTCCATACCTTTTTTTTAATGACTCAACTAGAAGCTTGTTGTTGTTGTTTAAGTCTGCTTAGAAAAAAAGTAGCATGCTTAAAGACTGAAAGACCGAATACTGGGAGTAACGTATGAAGAGATTATGAATTTGTACAAACACGTTGACTAATAATTCAATGGCTGGTTCCTGGATTGTCAAACTTTTTATAGAGAATCTACGATTAAGATCAGGTTTCAGAAACGCTTAACAAGTCAGTTAGAAAGTAGGAGATCTTTGGAGAGGAGAGAAAGCCTGCCGAGCTAGTCCGGTAAACCTCGAAACTCAGCCAAGAACGCCGGGTCCTGTGTGCTGTCACCTAGGCTTTGTTGTCAATCGATACCGAGACAGAATCGAATCCCCTCGTGGAGCAGCTGTGCAAGAAGCGGCGGTAAAAATCGAAACCCCACGCTTTATTGTATATTATTCTGACTTAGCTAGAATCAATGGTACTCTACCAAATTCAGCCTTCTGGAAAAGTGACAGTCCAAAAACTCTGCGCTAGAATAAGTGGATTGTCCAGATGGCGTTACAATACCAAAATGAACTGATAGCAAAGCCTATTTATTGGTGTTGCTACAAGTAAAATCAAATGAGACAGACTCACAGAGTAAAACATAACGAAAGAAAGGCATCCAGACAGGTAAACATCACCAATCTGAACGAAGTTTTCCAATCGTTTACTTAACTGTGTATAAAAAACATTTCAAAAATTTCAGTATCTTACATACAAAATGGCGTCGATGATTCTCGCACTGGTGAATAAAATTACAGCACTTTTAGTAGTTGTAACTCTACCGTAGGACAGAAATATTTTCACGTGCTAGCTGCTCGTGAGTTGATTTCTTAAAATATTTTTTTGTTAAGCGCAAAGCTACACAAAGGGCTATTTGTGCTTTGTCCACCGCGGGTATAGAACACCGATTTTTAGAGTTATAATCCTTCAGACTTATCTCTTAGTCATCGGGAGTCTGCTTTAAAAACCAATAATTTTCCTTTTTTCAACAGAGTATCAAAATCTAATTAAAGCGAGTGTAGTTTAACCATCGAGAACATTCAGGGGTTAACAGTATGTATATTTGTATGCAATAGACAGGTGTTCTGTACTCGAATAGTTTGTATGCAATAGACAGGTGTTCTGTACTCGAACAGTTACCTACCATATTTCTTATATTGATATTTACAGTAAAACGTGTGTTTTTAATCAGTCTTAACATGGATCATCTACGTTTTTAACGTGTAGATCAGGCGTGGCCTAGTAGTTAGCGTGCCTGGACTGGGATGAGTTTATGGTTCGCGCCCCGTTGCCATAAAAACTCGTTCTTCATTTTGGAGTCATGGGTGTCGATTAGCGACAGTCAAATCTGTCAATTCGGTTTGTTTGTTTTTTAATTTCGCGCAAAACTACACGAAGGTTATCTGCGCTAGTCGTCCCTAATTTAGCAGTGAAAGACTAGAGGGAAAGCAGCTAGTCATCACCACCCACTGTCAACTCTTGGGTTATTCTTTTACCATGTGATTGACTGTCACATTATAACGTCTCCACAGATGAAAAGGCGAGCACGTGTGGTGGGACGGGGAATCGAACCCACGACCTTCATATTGCGAATCACGCGCCCTAACCACCTGGCTGTCTGTCACTTCGATCAGACACACGTTGGTAACAGATGCTGTTGTTGATTATATATTGTCTCTTTTTTTTTTTCTAGTATATCAGTACAAAATTAGGAACAGAGCAGATAGCTCTTGAGAATAACCTTTCACAAAATTCTATAAAAAACAACAATTAATATTTCCAAATGCTTTTATTATAGGATGTAAGGTCTTTACACTTTACACTTTTAGAAATTTCTTGTTTTTTTTTACATTTGAGATTATGCTGCTCTAGATGTTACGTAAAATGTTAACCTTTGACCTTAACATATAATAACGTTAACTCAGATTTTGTTTTTCCCAACTCTCTAAGTGCCATCTAGCACGTGAATCCATTACGTACTACAACAGTAAGCGTGTGAGTGCCTATACCTCATATTCATTAAGTCAGGGTAATTAAATCCGTTTTGACACAATGAGTGTAATTAAAGATCATATTAACACGACAACTGTCTTATATATAACACTTAGGCGCAAACAAATATACACACTGCATTACTAAAAACAGTACATCCGCTATTCAGTTTTTGAAAGACTTGAATAACAAGACACGGGTTGAAAATTTACAGCTATACACACAAAACATTTATATTCGCCTGTTTGCTACGTTTATTCATCTCCTTGAAGAGACATAAATATTTAGTAATAGAAGATTTTAAACCTTTTGTTTGTTGCTCTCAATCATTCCATAAATTTTTCCAGTAAAATCTAAAAGGAAATGTTGGCATCACTCCAGTGGTAATATACATCAAATGTTGTAACCATGTAATAGTGGAAATACACATTTCTAACAACCATTTACAGCCCAAGGGATTTTGAGTCTTACTATCGAACTCAGATTATTGTTAGAATTCATCTTAACATTCGATAATGTTAGACGTTGTTCAGACCTTAATATCTCACCAAAAACCACAGATGCAAGCATGCTATGGTGATTAAATAGTTAAGAATACTGTTCCTTTCTCTCTCTCACACGCGCTTGACACTTACCTTTATGATAGCCAATGACACTAAAAGAATGCAAGAAACTGCAAAGGAGCGTTCCAAAATATTTCCCATGATGCCTCGAATGAATAATACTTTCCTCAGCGTTACGACTCTTCCTTTAATAATGAATCTGTACAGCGAAACAAATCACTTTCATTGCCATTTTGCAGTTCCTGTCTCCTGTTTATGCCTCTTAATAAATACAGCAGAAGTTGTCTTTCACAAATCTGTAACTTGTGGCAGTTGTTTCTGAAAATTACTGTCTTTTGAAATCGGAGACCAAAAATGAATGGTAATCCTTAAATTTTGTAATGTGTTTTATTGAAGATACAGGTCAATGATTTTTAAAGTGAAGCCTTTGCTAGATTTACTGTCTATTGGAATAATTATAACTTCAAAGATTGTAAGTGGTATTTCAGTACTTCACCCTCAAAGGAATCATTTCTGGATTTATTGAATAAATCGCTTTCAAAGTATTTGAGTGCTTTACTCTGTAAAAATTATGCCAGGTTGTAATTGTTCAACTTTTATTTATTGACGAGGAATGTGTTACTTGATATTTTTGCATGATATTTATGTTTACTATTGACCACGGCTAGTACCAAATAATTCCGGGTTGGAACTTCGAGGATCTAATGATTTTGTTAATTTTATTAAGGCGAAGGGATTTATATTTTAGGAACTGAAAGGTTTTTTGACAGACGGTGAATCCCTTCACTTAAGCTTTTAATAAACGGTGTATTCCTCCGCTTAAACATTTGATAAATGGTGTATCAGTTTTATTAAGATTTTAATAGACAACGTATCCCTCCGCTTAAGCTTTTGATAAACGGTACATCCCTCCACTTAAACTTTGATTAACGGTGTATCCAGCCGATTAAGTTTTTAATTAACAGTGTATCCCTCCGCTTAAACATTTGATAGATGGTGTATCCGTCCAATTAGATTTTAATAGATAACGTATCCCTCCGCTTAAACTTTGATAAAATGGGGTATCCGTCCAATTAGATTTTAATAGACTAAGTATCCCTCCGCTTAAACTTTTGATAGACGATGTATCCCTCCGCTTAAACTTTTGATAAACGGTGTATCCCTCCACTTAAGCTTTTACTAACCCGTGTAACCTTCCGTTTTCGTAGAGGTTTTCTTCTTAATCTGTGAACTTCCAGCTTTTATTGTGCTGCCCTTCCTACACTGGATGAGATGGGAGGAAACAAACGTATAAACTTAAATCCTGTTGGTTAAAACAAATAAGCAGTGTTAAAACAACAACATAAAAATGTTAATTAAACACATTTCCAGTTTGTTTAAAGTACTTTGTCCATTCTTTTAAATTACGATACGAAGTTGTGTATTAGTAAACTTAGCTATTGACGTCATCTGTGAATGGCAGAGCTATAGCTTAATATACAATTTCTTTTGCTTAACGTTTTCACTGTAACTAATTAATTGTTTTGATCATCATTAGAAAACCTTTATAAGTTACAAGTAACTCTCCCTCAGTGGGTCAGCGGTCAGTTTACAGGCCTACTAGAAACAACTTTAGTAAATAAAAGAAATCACATATTCTAAGCTTTCTTGAATTGTAACTGTTCGATATAGACAAGTCGCGCCACCTTACGTACATATCTATAAATATATTATCGATAAAGTAAGGAAGCTCTCTTACAGCTATTGATCAATAAATAATTGATAAATAAAGGATCACCTTCAGTTTTCTTTTAAATTATGGTAGGTGAAAAAGAAACAAACAAATCCAAAGTTAATAGCCGCTCATTCAGTGACCCTAATAAATGTTCCTATATTTGAAATTCTGAAACACATTTAGGTAGGTTAACGAATACTTGAGTAAACTGTATTATTAACAAACATATTTTCTCTCAGTTTTTATTATATGACAACTCATTCATTACAAAATAAAACCCCGAACTTCAACATTCGGATATTCATTAAGTTACATTTACTTCACGTCCAAAATTCAAGGTAAAATTTAAGAGTTTTTTGTTGTTTTTTTTTTTTTGGAATCTTTAAAATAATCATCAAGTCACAGCAGCAGAAATACCTGAAGATTTCTGTTGTAGGATCTGAAAAATATTCTTTAAATCAGGGGCGCATTCTGCATCCAACTTCAAAAAGGTAGAACAGCAAACTTGTTTTGGAATTTGAAAAACAGTCATTAAGTTACAACCGGACTTACGTTCAACTTCAAACAGAAATAACTGGAGTGTTATGATTTAATCTTTAAACCACTCATTAACTTACAACCGCATTCTGTATAGTTTATACTGATATTAAGCAGAGTCTGGCACACACTGTTTGCACTCAAGCATGTGTCTGAGATCTCATGTTTTATGTTGAAGACAGATGATATTTATAATGGCTTTATTAAACTTTGGAACGTCAACGTTTAATCAACACTCAGCTATTTATGAGTGAAGCAGTGCACATCTAGGGTGACCACAGTGTGAAACGTTATACTGAACTATTTATGAATGAAGCAGTGCACATCTAGGGTGACCACAGTGTGAAACGTTATACTGAACTATTTATGAGTGAAGCAGTGCACATCTAGGATGAACACAGTGTGAAACGTTATACTGAACTATTTATGAATGAAGCAGTGCACATATAGGATGAACACAGTGTGAAACGTTATATTGAGCTGTTTATGAGTGAAACAGTGCACATCTAGGGTGACCACATTGTGAAACGTTATATTGAGCTGTTTATGAGTGAAACAGTGCACATCTAGGGTGACCACATTGTGAA
>NW_013667028.1:124499-130340 GCF_000517525.1 Limulus polyphemus
AGTTTCGTTTTTAATACCTTCATATGGTGAAGTTATGTTTTTTCGGTTTCGTTTTTAATTCCTTCTTCTGGTGTAATTATGTTTTGTCGGTTTCGTTTATAATGCCTTCATGTGGTAGAATTGTGTCTTATTGATTTCAGGTGTCAAACTGTTACTGTCGTTAATATTTATCACCAACCACCAACTTTTTCCACTACATGATATGTAGGTATATAGATATCCCTTACTCTGCCACAATTTGTGATATTTCTGTAGATAAACTAGTCTAGTTCGATATTATACATAGAACAAGTGAACACCTCCTCTGCCTTTCAGTATTTTGCCAAAATCGATGGCAGACACGATAGGGCGATCGAGGTTATGACTTATTGCGACGTCATTATTCGATCAGCGATATTTTATTATGTTTTCTTACTTCTGGTTTCCGCAGGCAAGATTTGACATCATAACTGTGTTCCTTCAGTCTGTCTATCCGTTTCGACTTTGGCTCATTTATATGGATCACATTGGTTCCCGCAATAGCATTCTGTCTATCATTCAACTGATGGACTGAGTTATGAACTAGCTTATGGTCTTACGAAAATGAAATAGCAGTTGGGGTAAAACATGTTTGGCATGTTTTCGTCGAGCATTCTAAACCACTATTTGATGAAAGTCTATGTTCGTGTGTTTTCCGCTTAGAACTGCTGAACTGCTGAACCGATTGTCACCAACCTTGGTAAGTACCTTTAGAGTCCTCCGGAGAGTGACGTAGAGGATTGTTATTTTCGGATCTGCCCCCCTATGGCATCCCCCGAGAGTCGCTATAAAATCCTCATGCGTTGGATGGATACGTCAGTTAGCAATTCTCATTGAATAAATAATATACTTTTAATTATACTTACATAAACAAATAAATAAGCTTTGCTTTGTTTTGTAAGTAATTATGACTGATTAGCACGCAAATGACAAAATCTGTAATGTTCTAACTTCTGTTGAAATGACGTAAATACATGAACTGGTGCTTGAAATAACTTCTAGCGACTAATAAAACTTTGTAGCACGTAGTTTGCATACCGCTTTATAAATTATAATGGAAGCGATGTCTTACTACAAGCAAACTAGTCTTTTATAAACACGGACTCGACTCACTTTCCAGGCCCGACATGGCTAGGTGGTTAGGGCGCTCGACTCGCAATCTGAGAGTCGTGGGTTCGAATCCCCGTTCCACCAAACATGCTCGTCCTTTCAGTCGTGGGGGCGTTATAATGTGACGGTCAATCACACTATTTGTTGGTAAAAGAGTAGCCCAAGAGCTGGTGGTGTGTGGTGATGACTAGCTGCCTTCCCTCTAGTCTTACACTGAATTAGGGACGGCTAGCGCGAAATCCGTAACAAACAAACAAACTCACTTTCCACTGATCACAGTTGATTGCCCATAGAATTTCCAATACTATTTGTACGTTTTCCTAGCTTCTATTTGCCCTGACTACTATAAGCTTGAAGCCAGAACTCTAGTTTATCGTACTGTAGACTATTGGATCGAACTGTCGTCATCATAAAGTATCACGAATGAGTTGGCCGAAGTTGATCGAGTTAAAGCAGTGGAATTCCTAATAATGTTTTGAAATGTAACTGATACAAATATACTTCAGAAATACCGCTACTCTGTACAATATATTTTGAAAATTTTAAATTTGGTTGAAACATTAGGAACTTTCACTCTCTTTTTATCAGAAATTATTGAAATCGTCGTCACACAACTGATAGATAAGGGCTAGGGAACGTGAGGTGCGGAAACACCCCCTGGCTGGAAGTGTAGGGAAGGTAGACAAGTGCGTTAAAACTGGCAGCATTCCTTGTCTCGAAATACAGAGTTGCCTAAAATTATCTTTCTTATTTTAAAATTCAATAATTAAAGAAATTAAAGAAATACGGTTTTCAGCATCTTTTAGTTCAACTCAAACAGTTTTTTTTTGTCATGTTTAATGTTTGTTTGTTTTTCACTCTAGTGGGTAGAGTTAACCAGTAAAATGACAACCGTACAAGAAAAGGCTCAATGCGTCGTTTGGCTTGCAGGATGGGCCAGTTCCGTGGCCTCTGCGTTCGCCAGATATTATTCCACTAGTTCTTTCTTTGGGGGTATGTTAAGGACATCGTGTATTGCACATCTATAGCAAACATCACGGAACTAAATACTAGGATAACGGAAACCATCAGCATTGTAACTGTGGATATCTTGCAGCGAAGGGGGACTGACATCGAATATCGGTTAGATGTGCTGAGAGCCACTAATGGTGCACACGTAGAAATCTACTGACATATTAATAAAAACTGTTTGAGTTGGGCTACAAGGTGTTGAAAAACTACATGATTGTATTTATTTAGTTGTTTTATTATTAAATTTTAAAACAGAAAAGATAATTTTGGACTACTTTGTATAGAGGCGATAGACAAGAGCACAAGAACTGGAGCTACTGAAGCATCCCTTAGTTGGAAGTATAGTGGCGATAGACAAGAGAGCGAGAACTGGGGTGCTGAAGCATCCCTTAGTTGGAAGTATAGTGGCGATAGACAAGAGAGCGAGAACTGGGGAGCTGAAGCATCCCTTAGTTGGAAGTATAGTGGCGATAGACAAGAGAGCGAGAACTGGGGTGCTGAAGCATCCCTTAGTTGGAAGTATAGTGGCGATAGACAAGAGAGCGAGAACTGGGGTGCTGAAGAATCCCTTAGTTGGAAGTATAGTGGCGATAGACAAGAGAGCGAGAACTGGTGAGCTGAAGTATCCCTTAGTTGGAAATATAGTGGCGATAGACAAGAGAGCGAGAACTGGGGAGCTGAAGTACTGGCAAATACACACCTTTCATGGTTTACAGTTTTTAAATAGCCACTATAAAAAGTGTTTCAGCGCCGAAACCGATAGAACGAAACTGGTTATCATCTGTGTAGTTGTACAACAGCAAGATAGATGGCATTCGGTAGAAGTAATGCTAAATTCCTAAATAATTTGAGAGCAAGAGAAACCACTCCAAAAAAATCCCATTTATCCAAACTTCATGTGGTTTTTGTTTGTTTGATTTTTACAACATGAACTGGTAGACAAGAAAGGCAGCTAGCCAACAAAACCCATCACAAGCTCTTGTGCTGCATTTGACCGCCGTGTCCTCAAATGTAAAGTACGTTTTTGTTGCAATCAGAAGTGAGCTGTGAACCCTTCAACTGACAGTTCTGGTACGCTAATCACTAGGCCACACCCTTCCAAAATTTGATTATAATTAACATAATACACAATGTTCAGATCTAAATCTAAACAAAAGAACGCCGACGCGTATTTGGTATGTTCAATCCGATTGGTACCTTATGCAATATATGGGCGGACTAGAGGGATATCTAGCCAGTAAGCATCATCTATCGGCTATACGGCTACTCTTAATTTAATAGTGGTATTAACTGTCATTTTTAGTGTGTGTGTGAAACTGCGGAGCGTCTTCAACGACATATCTCAGATTTCAATCGTAGACCTTCTGAGCCACTATCAGAACCCTAGTCACTAAGTCACACCCATCTCTTATCAAAACATATTCAACTTGATAAGTAATAATAAGACTCTTATGTACAAAATTAAAACATAAAACATATATATCTAGAAGATGTGAAAAAGTGTTTATAAATAAGTCATGTTCAGGTTTCGCGAAATTTTTTTTTAGTTTTCATAATTCCGAATTTCCAAGTACTTTTATTTCATTGATAAGCTGCAACTCACTTTTACAATGAAATACGGCATATATTTTATTCTTAACAGCGTGTGTGTTTCACCTTTTGAATTTCAAGTATTTTAATACGTCGGTCTAGAATAAAAAATAATGCTATTCCACCTCCAAATGTGTTGTTACTTTACAAGTTTCGTCAGAATTTTTCAACTTCTAATTCGAGTCAGTGTACTGATATTGGCAAGACTCTCATTGCACGTGCTTTTAGAATAATACAAGTATACCATGAAGTGTAGTACGCCATAACTACGTCACACGTTTCAAACCTTCGGCTTTCTCTGGAATCTAGTGAGTGATTTGGTTTGCTTTTTGAATTTCGCGCAAAGCTACACGAGGGCTATATGCGCTAGCCGTCCCTAATTTAGCAGTAAAGGCAGCTAGTCATCACCACCCACCGCCAACTCTTGGGCTACTCTTTTATCAACGAATATTGGGATTGACCGTCACATTATAACGCCCCCACGACTGAAAGGGCGAGCATGTTTGGTGGGACGGGGATTCGAACCTGCAGATTGCGAGTCGAACGCCATAACTACCTGGCCATGCCGGGCCATCTAGTGAGTGAAACGTAGTCTTGTTTTAAGTTATTAAACTAGACATTCTACAAAACAAATAAATTATCATATACTAGAAAATTGAGAGTAAAAATTCACGAGAAAGAAAATTAATCAATATCCCTTGAATACCTTGTTTAATAACAGTACAAAATTATGAACTTATTTAAAGGTAACCAGTTTATGTGTTCTTTGCCAGTTAAATAACACTAAAAGGTTAATGGCCAGGTGGTTAGGGCGCTCGACTCGTAATATGCAATCCTTATAACAGCCTGTGAAATGAACAAAAGCTAAGTTATTGCAAAGTAAAGTAAATGTATAGTTGTAATGAAGGCAGACTTAGCTGAATATGCAGAAACGTCTGAATGCGTATTCACAAAGTGATAAAAATGTGCGCTCGACTCACAATCTGTGGATCGCAGATTCGAATCCCCGTCACACCAAACATGCTCTCCCTTTCATCCTTGTGGGTGTTATAATGTGATGGTCAATTTCACTATTCCTTTGTAAAAGAGTAACCCAAGTGTTGGCGGTGAGTGGTGATGACTAGCTGCCTTCATTGCTAAATTAGAGGCGGCTAGCGCAGATAGAAAAATATTGTCTTATCAATTTAAAGTTTTAACTGAAAAGAATTATCTTGTGGGTTATTCTATCAAATTCTTAGTCACAAAGTCCCATGAAATTTTAGACATCACGATTTTTGTTTTGTCTCACATATATATTATGTGTCTCTCACGATATGTATATACATACCGTCTTTCGTGCCATACATAAGAATACATAATTTCTATCTTTCGAGCTATACATAAATGTACGTATATTTTACCGCCCGCCTTATATACACAGCGTGTTCACAAGTAAATAGACACCACCTTTTCAGAAAAAATGAAATTTTTCAGTCATATTCACATGAATTGATATATTTATAATTTAATTAATATCTAGTAAATCTTCCTTTTGCTTCGTGGAGTTCGTTGATCCTTTGGGGCATCGTGAGAATCATCTCGTCCATTTTAGATTGTGGGATTTTCACCCACTCTTGCTTCGCAAGTCAAGAAACAACCAAAAAAACCAACTTCGAAGAGCGATCTACTCCAAGTTTTTGGTCGAGTATGACCCAGAGATTTTTGATGGGGTTCATGTCAGGATATTGGCTCGGCCAGGGCAACTTCTGGATACCATTTTCTTCCTGCCACTTTTTGGTGTTTCTAGCAGTGTGACATGGTGCTCCATCTTCCTGTGTTATGTTCTTGTCCACGAAACCCGAGGAATAAAGTGGCAAGAGTCCTTCCTCCAATATTTTGACGTATTTCACAAAATTTATGTTGGCAACGCATTCCACTAAGCTCGATCTCCCACCAACCCAAACAGCTCCCCAAACCATCACGCTGAAACCACCATGCTTCACAGTTGGCTGCAATCTGTTGAGCCAAAACTCTTGGTGAGGCATTCTCCAGACCCATATCCTTCCACTGTGCGAAAATTGAGCGAATCTTGATTCGTCTGAGAATTATTATACAGTCTTCCAAAAGTCCAGC
>NW_013667028.1:131312-136427 GCF_000517525.1 Limulus polyphemus
CACGATGCTTCTGTTAACTGTCGAAAGCGGGATTCCCAAATTCTGCGAAATTTGCCGCTGACTTATTCCACCATCTCCTTGACCAACTAACTATCCTTCCTCTAACAAAATCTGACAATTCGAGAGAACCTTGAGTTCTATGCATGTTGTAGCACAAGATAATTAGTGTGCGGACCATTTTCATTTATATAGTGCTCTGTGAACACAAATTAGTTAGCATAAATTAGTTAAATGACGAAAAATTAGATGTCTATTTACTTGTGACCACTCGGTGTATAAGGATGTATATTTTTCTCTGCCTCCTGTACTGCATAAATGAGTGTAATACATTTCCTCTATATTCTGCCCTATGTATAAATATACACATATTTCTCTATCTTCTGCCCTATATATATGTAAGTACACATATATTCTCTCTGTTTTTCAAAGTGTATATAGTTGTGTTTACTTGTCTTTTGCACAATATATACACACACACACATATATATATATGAATATATTTTTGACTGCTACGCTATATATAAGTAACAACGTTTGTTTTTTTCGCTGTCCCTAATGCCACATACCAGTATATTTATATTAATGTTTATGTATGGTGTAGGTATGTTTCCATGTACAAACTAAAATATTTACGCTTTTATTGGTAGTGAAAAAAAAATTCCAAAGGAAAGAAAATAAATATTTTATATATTACCATATCTACAGATTAAACAGCAATTAGCCGTTGTTGTTTATTAATAACTTGAACTCCTTTGTAGCGTAAAACTGGATAAGCCATCCATAGTAAGACCTCTGGAAAAAGCGATTAGCATAGAAGAGTGCACGAAATATCAACATAAAGGAGCGCAGTGTATTCGACTGTTTTCTCCTTGCAAAAATAGTGACAGGAATATTTATTCTGGCCTTTGTATTTGGGGACCGAACAGCCTAGACGTAGGCAGCCAAGCGTATAAATTACACCATTCCAGATACACTCTTGAAGTTGCACATCATGTAAATTACGAAACGCAGGGAAAAAAAATGGAATTGTATTTCTTGCTTAACCGACCTTTTTTGTTAGCGTGAAAGAACTGCCTAAAAATGCCCATATCAAATAACCGATGCTTCAGCTACATCTGTCAGTTATTTGAACGAAAACTGTTTTATGTATACGTTCAACTTAATGAAGCCATAGATTTAAGATGCTTATTTGTTTTTAGGTACTTGGAAGCGTCTCCTGGAGGTTAGGGCGTTTGAATCTCTACCTGAGTGTCGCAGGTTCGAATACCGTCACTAAACATGCTCGCTCTTTCTCCCGTGGGAACGTTATAATGGGACAGTCAACTCCACCTTTCGTTGGTAAAGAGGAGCCCAATAGTTGGCGGTTGGTGATGTTAACTAGCTGTCTTCCCTCTAATCTGTCGTTTCTAAATTAGGGACGGCTAGCGCTGATAGCCCTCGAAAGGTTTGCGCGAAATTCAACAAAATAGGTTACCTGGAACATAATTGGGTGACCAATAAGCATCCATGTCTCTTTATCAGACTAGTGACTGCGAATTTAGGGTAAAAAATTCAACAAAATAAGTTACCTGGAAATAATTGGGTGACCAATCAGCGTGCATGTCTCTTTATCAGACCGGTGACTGCGAATTTAGGTAAAAAATTCAACAAAATAAGTTACCTGGAAATAACTGGGTGACCAATCAGCATGCATGTCTCTTTATCAGACTAGTGAGTGCGAATTTAGGTAAAAAATTCAACAAAATAAGTTACCTGGAAATAATTGGGTGACCAATCAGCATGCATGTTTCTTTATCAGACTAGTGACTGCGAATTTAGGGTAAAAGATTCAACAAAATAAGTTACCTGGAACATAATTGGGTGACCGATCAGCGTGCATGTCTCTTTATCAGACCGGTGACTGCGAATTTAGGTAAAAAATTCAACAAAATAAGTTATCTGGAACATAATTGGGTGACCAATCAGCATGCATGTCTCTCTATCAGACTAGTGACTGCAAATTTAGGTAAAAAATATTACTTGTATTACGAAAACACTAAGGACCAGTTATTGAAATAGAAAATGTTTTATGAGGAGAGAGACGACAGTCTTTCTTTGAACTTCTTGTTTAATAATATCAACGCCGATTTTTGGACCCCAAGTCACCAGTTTCACTGAGTTAAGAGTTTGTCATTACAGCAAGCTTTCAACTGAAACCGCTTACTGTAAGTTTAAATGTACGTGAGATTTAATAAGAACAAAAAAAGAAAAGAAAAGTCCACTTTCCAAACAGCGAAAGGTCCAAGGTTCGAGCTCATCATGCGCTGTAACATTCAATCCCGTTATTCTATTTAGAGTAACCTTAAGATGTTCTGTAAACTCGGTCTTTAAACCCACCTGTTGCATAAGATGCTTTTCAGGTTTGTAACTGTGTTCTCTCAGCCAAGTAATTATGTGCTCTTGTTTGTTGACTTTGTGCTTAACTACAAACAAGCAAACAAGTAATTGTATGCAGGCCACGCTTTGTAAAGCATAAAATAAAGAATTAAAAAATATAATTACCCCCCAAAAAAGATAATAACAGTCAGCGTTTTGCGTTCAGGTTGTAGAACTTATCCGCACATTTTGACACTATATTTTGTAATGAATGTCACAACCAGATCAGCAAAAATTACACCAGTCTCAGTTTTCATTCTATTTTCCCTAAAATAGCTTCTAACAATATAAATTGTTAATATATATCCAATCAGGATATTTTCAATACAAAGAGAAACGTTTTTAAGTGAATAATAGGCTGATTAGTCTGTTTTAAACGTGTTTCTAAGACGATCTATGAATATTAAACCTTACTTGCTTTATTGTACATTTGGAATGTTCACAAAATTAATTCGTTAGCAATTAAGAATTCAGCCATTTTTCTTACTAAAACACGATAAAGTGTCTCAAATATACAGTAAAGGTATACATATAGTCGGGCGTGCCCGGATTTTAAAAATCGAAAGTTCATGTGTCGCGTCTCTTTGCCTCAGAAACACACCCCGCAATCTGGTACCATAGGTGTTGTTTACAAGCTACCTTTCCCCTTGTTCAAAATATGGATGGTTATGCGCAAAATTCGCAACCATACAAACAAATATTTAATACTGCAGGATGGTCGGGCGAGACCTATTCCATGGTTTGCGTACCTAGAATAATAACCTGTTGCCTTGAAAACGCGCTCCGTATTTTGGGGCTATGAATGCGTTATAAGAGTAACAGTTAAATCTCACTTATGAATCAGACAAGAGTAGCCCAAGAGTTGGCAGTGGGTGCTGTATTGATTACTTGCCTTCCTTCTGGTATATCATTCTAAAATTAGGGGCGGCCATGCCCGCATAGTCTTGTCTTAGCTCTGTGAGGAATTCCGAAAAACAAAAACGAACTGCAGAAAAATATTTCTAAAATATTTAGCATTCCAAGTAGAAGCTTATAGAGAAGTGTCTGAAGCGCTATCTAGCGATATCTTCACTAGCTCATAATTAAAATAGCCATTTGAAACTACGATTACTAAAATTTCATTTCTTAGTTTCTAATTAAAACATACGATTTCTTTTTTTTATAGAATTTTAGCATTTAATGCATTCTTTTAGACGGTCAGGAATGTTCTTCCAACTTTTTAGAGAAATCTGGTTTATATTTTTAACGCCAAAAGTAAAAAAAAAAAATTGTAAATAAAGTGCATTAATGAATCAAGATGAACACTTGAATAACATGTAATTCAAAGATTTCGTAACTAAAAAAAGAAATATTTATCAAACGTGGAATGCGTGAACACGAACGGGGAAAGATGTAAAAGAGTAATTCTAAAATTTAGAAAATATTCTCTCTGCATCTTCTGTAAAAACCCAATCAATCTAAGAAGATGTATTTATTATTATTCTAAACAGCGGAGGTTTCGTAATCGATCGTGTCTGTCTGTCTAGAGAGTAAGGACTGCCTGTAATCTGTCAAATACCACTGAAACGTAGTACAAAGATTATATAATACAGTGTCATGTTCTGATCAATTGCCTGCATGTCTCGGTTACTGTAGGTAAAAAAACAATTTGAACCATAGGTTTTGAGTCAATGAAAAGCTTGATTGCTATGTTAATACTTGAAATAAACGACCTTACAACATCAAAATATTGTTTTTATTTAGTTAGACACTCATGAGTAAAAACAACATATTGGTGTTATAAGGTCGTTTATTTCTAGCATCAATATGTCTTATATACACCAATATGCACTACAGAAATTACGTAATTGATTGCCGTGGTAATACGGCCTCTAATCAAAGGCAAAAGAACAAAAAAAAAAAACAATACCAACATTATAATCTTTGATAAAGGTATAAAGGTTAAAATACAGGTCAGAAACAGGCTAAGCGACTTATCTCCTTTCCAGCTTATAGTGAAATACTTCCAGATATCAAAGGTTACCGCTTCAATTTATTTTTTCCTTTTATTAAAACTATAAAATTTTGTTACCCGGCAATGCATTACAAAATTATTAACATCGCTAAACCCAAACTATTAGGTTTATTTAAACGGCGATTTTTGCTAATTTCCAGTTAAGCACAAAACTACACAGTGGGCTGTGCTCACGGCGAGTATATAAATCTGATTTTTAGCCACAGGCGAGTCTTGGCCAGTGAAACATTCGATATCTCTAAATTCTAAAGACTTGTATGTACTCAATGATCTTACTCGAATATAGTTGACTTTGTAATTGCTCCCCGTATTGCTAGGCCCGGCATGGCCAGCTGGTTAGGGTGCTCGACTCGCAATCTGTGGGTCGCGGGTTCGAATCTCCGTCACACCAAACATGCTCGCCCTTTCAACCGTGGGGGGCGTTATAATGTGACGGTCAATCCCACTATTCGTTGGTAAAAGAGTAGCCTAAGCGGTGGGTGGTGATGACTAGCTTCCTTCCCTCTAGTCTTACACTGCTAAATTAGAGACGGCTAGCCCTCGTGTAGCTTTGCGCGAAATCCATAACAAACAAACAAACCGTGTTGCTAAATTGTGAGAAACTGGGATTACTTGTATGTTGCAGAGTATTGAGAGATTGTAAGGAACTGCGATTAACTTGTCGTTCCAGTGTATTAGGAGATTGT
>NW_013667028.1:137336-141046 GCF_000517525.1 Limulus polyphemus
GGACATATGAGAGAACGTTTACTGAAATCATTTAAAAACGGAGGGAGTTAAAAGTTGATGCCCCCAATGGAGTAAGCGATACGTTTATAGACTTACAACACTAAATTCTGGGGTTCGATTCCCTATGGTAGAGAGAATGCAGGTAACATGTTGTGTAACTTTATACTCAAACAAACGAAGTGTAAAAACAGAAGTGTGAAATTTATACACATCCTGGCTGTTGCGAACTAGTAACAACATCAACCGTTTCCTTTCTACAGATAGATAGAGTGTATTAGTTCAAATCGCGTTCGTGCAGCCACAACCACTGATCATTAAAACCTATCTGGACTTGAGCGATTAAAAAGTGGTTTCTTTAGTCAGTGAAAGGACGAAGCTCGTAGTCTAATCACAGGGAGTCTTGGAAGTCTGGAAAGTGAACATTACTCGAATCTCTTTTCCATGAAAAGTTAAATCATTTTCTAGAGGAGTCTCTCAGTCGGTTGTTATTAGTTTTCCTCGTGTGTCACGTTCTTAATGGTTATCCTAGTACGTTCTCTTTGTGAAGAAAAACCAGCCAAGTATAAGAAACTTAACATCTAGAATAAAATGTCTTTACAGAACTATTAATAATGAAGTAAAAAAGAAAGGTTTTATTCGAGATCATTTCTCTTCCACAAATCATCTGTCCCAAGAAAAGAGGAGACAAGATTTTACGTGTGTATTAGAAAATTTATCAACATTCTTTCGTAAAGTAGAGATCTGATAGTGAAACCATGACAAATTATTAAACTGACAACTAAGACATTCGTCGCTTTTATCGAGTCGTTGATTTCGTGGTGAAAAGATTCTATTTTAACACAACAAATCAGCAGCATAAGCTAGTTTATAAAAGTGGTTTTAAACCACAATCATTTATTTCAAAACAATGATATCTTGCTACATGTTTCGAGCACATTTTTCTCGGTCATTATTAGAAAGAATGAAAGTAGACGAGACAACCGTTTATGTACTGTATTTTAAAAACATGTGGTTCGTATCAATTTTAAGTTAGCTTTCTATGCAAATAAAACAACACCAATCAGTACATTTATACATACATACACACTATACATAAGGTAAGACGTTCAAAATAATTATGAAACAATATACAAAATATATACTTTTTATTATATCCAAACGACCAAGTTTTGTGTTTGTTTGTTTATTTTAAGTTATGCACAAAGCTACACACTGGGTTATCTGTGCTCTGATCACCTACAAGTATCGAAACCCGGTTTCTAGCGTTGTAAGTCCGCAGACATACCGCTGTGCCAATGGGGGGCCAAGTTTTGTGACATTAGAATTTGAGTTATTTTTATTATATATAACTGGCCAAGTTTTGTGACATTGGAATCTGAGTTCATTTTAGGGTGTTTGAACGGCCAAGTTTTGTGACATTAGCATACGTTTTATTTTTTATGGTGTTTAAATTGATTAATCTTGCGTCACAATAAAAAAGCAGCTCCTTTTCTTATCCTTACTGTACATCAATTACCTTGTGTTATCTACATTGTTCTTGATAACTTTGGGTTACGAAGCATCACCTAAAATGAGCCAAATTTAAAAAAAAACTACAATTAAGGGAAACATCAGTAAGATGTAGATTATGAGAAAGTTGAGCCTCTGGAGAAGATACATTAACATCAATCTTCCTTCCCTCTAATTACCTACCGTTTTGACAAAACCTGGATATTTATCGTTTCTTTGTATTCGTTGTTCTATTTTGAAAATAAAAATAATATATATATACATCTATAATGAACAACTCGATGTAAATCGTTAAAAACGTGTAGATTTTAAAATTTTTATATTTGAAGTACAGTCCGTAATCAGTATAAACCACGAACATGGATTAATAATGACAGAATTTGTCGGTTTCTGGGTCAAGTTCAAAATTAATGGTTAATTGGGAATATTATTAACCTTATTAAAAATGTATTCATCTTTTGTTTTCTTACATTTTCACTTGAAATTTTACGATCAAAGATTACTCTAATTTGCAAGGTCGTGGAATCATAGTAGGGGTATTTAAGGAAAAATAGGTATTCAATCTAGTCGTTGAGTGTACAATCCAGTTATATTGTTGAGTGTACAATCCAGTCATATTGTTGAGCGTACAATCTAGTCATGTTGTTGAGTGTACAATCCAGTCATATTGTTGAGTGTACAATGTAATCATATTGTTCAGCCTATAATGTTATAATATTGTTGAGTGTACAATGTAATCATATTGTTGGGTGTACAATGTAATCATATTGTTGGGTGTACAATCCAGTCATATTATTGAGTGTACAATGTAATCATATTGTTGGGTGTACAATCCAGTCATATTGTTGAGTGTACAATGTAATAATATTGTTAAGTGTACAATCCAGTCATATTGTTGAGTGTACAATGTAATCATATTGTTGAGTGTACAATCCAGTCATATTGTTGAGTGTACAATGTAATCATATTGTTGAGTGTACAATCCGGTCATATTGTAAACGATGTTGGTTTTTTGTATCAGAAGTATAACTCTGACAAATATCGATTGCTTCTGACATTGAAAGCAAAGTGATAAACAGGTAGTAATGTATAACACCCGTTTCATAACTTCTAACTAATAATGAATTCTTACTTAACTAACTGAGCGATAAAATATCTAACCATAATATGACCATTACGTCATTGGGGGTGGGGTAGGGATAGCTGATGAATTGAGGCATTACAGTCGTCATAAGTTTTGTTTAATGACTTTCATAATAATACATAATAATAGTAATCTCAGAAAATCACCTAACATATATGAAAGCCAGTGTGAGTCACGTCATGTCACGCTTTATTTCTCTTGATTTTTTTGAAAATTTTTCCAGAATACATTTATCCAGATAGAATAGTTCAATTACTGTCTGCCCATTACGATTTTAGTAACGAGGGTGCAAGGGGGCCGTGAGGGGTGTGTGTGTACCTTATAAGTGTAGTGGGTATTGGTATAATAAGCCTAAAGTAAAGACATAGTGTGGGATCACCTAGCCTAGAGCCAAGTGCATAAAATTTATCATGAAATTAAGAATATCGATTCAATTTTAAATTTAAATCGTTTCTGAATGAAGCTATTTTCTGTTATATCAGCAACGTTTGTAATAAAAAAACAAACCGCTTTAATCAAAGGAAAAACTAAATCAAGAAATCTACAAATATTTTTCCAATCTATACATTTCATTTTATACTTTCAGTACATGGATTAACAACAATATTAGGTTATACTTTTGTTGCTAAGCAACATGACATAAAAGCCATTGTTGGAACGTATTGTTAGCAAAACGTACTGGCTTTTGTATATATATTAGAAGTTGTTAAACTAACTGACTTTTGCCAATAATTATTCTATCAATACGCCACGAATTCATTTCATGAATGATCTTAATGTTGACAAAGTAATTTACTGACGTTTGACTGCCTCGACTGCATTTTTCTGCTTCTTTGTTGGTCAAGCCTGATTTCGCAAAATTAATTTATTTCAGATAGGTATGAAATGTAAGGTTAGGGTATACTATGGGGTGGGAGTGGTAGTACTTGCCCCGTCATTATTGACTAGCTATACGCTAGTTATTTTATATAAAGATTGATTTCTTATTCGACAAATTCCATGCGGGTATATATATATGTATATGTGTACATACTGTGTATATATGTATATATATATG
>NW_013667028.1:142036-143924 GCF_000517525.1 Limulus polyphemus
ATATATATGTATACATATATATATACATATAGATAGATAGATAAATATCATCATCATCATCATCATTTTTAAGTTATCTATAAATAACGTCGCTACGATTAAAGTATGAAAAATTTACATAAGTGGTTAGGCCTAACTCGTATTGCGTACAATAAAACGATTCTTAAAACATGTATTTTCCTCATTTCCAAAACATACTTTGATTTAGTTGTGAAATATGTATCTTAAATATATATATATAATTTGGTTTGCTCATTTTTAATGGAGATGCAAGCAGAAGAGGGTGTTTCTAATATAAATCGGTTATCTTCGAAAGTTATCTATATATATAAAAGAGGAAGTTTGTTTATTTGTTAATTTTGTTCGCTATAGGAAACCAAACGGTTGAACTTACAAATTTTAAATTAACTTCATATTAACCAGTTTTTTACAAGAAATTTAATGGTGCTATTTATTTTGTATTTAGTATAGTATTTAATGACGAAACTGACAATTAATGATTATTGTGCCATTTTTTGTAATAAGCATTCAAACATAAGCACGTTTTGCACATAGAAAGCGTTATGGCGGGAGACACTCAGATCACCTTGCTATCAAATCAGTATTTCCAAAAACAGTTTTCTTTAAATTGTGCTAAGTGGTTTCATAAGTGATTTAGTAACTTTGTGAATTGCAAATTATTGTTTAGTGATACAGGTGATTATGCCACCCAAGAAACGCCCTTTCTATGGAAAGTCTTCTGTCGCTAAAAGAATGCAAGCACAAAGAGCAGCTGAAACAGAAGAAGAACGCAATCAAAGACTTCAAGCACAAGCTGCAAGACAGGCTGCTCAAATACAGGAAGAGACTTTGGAACAACGTAAAGTTAGACGTCGAGCTCAAGCTGAAAGGCAGGCTACTCAAAGACAGCAAGAAACTGTTGAACAGCACAAAGCCAGAGTTCAGTCAGAATCATCAAGGCTAGCTGGATATAGACAACAAGAAACTTCTGAGTAACGTCAAACCAGACTTCAAGCACAAAAAATAAGACAAATAACTTACAAAGAGCAAGAAACAGAGGAGCAACATGATGTACAACTTCAGGCTTAAAGAACAAGACAAGCTCAAACACGATTTAATTTTAAATAAAGCTTTGTTTGATTAAATGCTTTTTTTATTTCTTGCATCACAGCTTTTGTCTACTTACTGCATAATTTGCTGAAAAAAATACTGACCCATACATTTCAAATCTAAATTTTCACCGTGCAACGCCGGGTAACTCAGCTAGTTTCTAATAAAGGTTCAGTTTGTGTGTAGCAAAATTAAAAACGTGCTCATAGATGAAGTTATATTTCATATAAAAACTTAAACTCGTCCACCACAAAAAAGAAGGATTTCAAAAGAAAAGAGGCATCTGTATTTCACTATTTTCGCCGACTAAGAAACGCCATTAAACTACAACTAAATATATACACATACAGTAGTCGTGCTTTGCAAATATTGAAAAACAAAAAACTGGAAATAACCTCAGAATGTCTTCTAGTTAAATAAATATTTTGCCATTGTTAATCTACATTAACATGAAATGTGAATAGGTAAAAAAAATATGTTGTTGTTTTTCGTTTGTTTTTAAACACAATGGGCTATCTGTGTTCTGCTCATCTCAGGTATCGAAGCCCGATTGTTAGGAGGCTTGAAACGTGAGCCACTATGTAGGAAAACTACGCGTAAGTTGAATAATAAGAATTGTTTAAACGTTCGTTTAACAGCAAATTAAAGCTTGGAATGGTATATTAGCCAGACTAGTTTCACAGAATTCACCTTCTCATCACTGACCCTGGACACTACCACCAATGAAATATCAGACCAAACCAAGCCTTCATACTAGTGAGGTATCGAAAATCAAACT
>NW_013667028.1:144871-162054 GCF_000517525.1 Limulus polyphemus
AACTTGTAGCAATCCGCCACAATTTAATTCTTCATATTGTTATCTGACAGCTTGTACATAACTTAATAATTAGAGTTGTTTAAACGTTTGTTTAACAACAAGTTAAAGCTTGGAATGGTCTATTCTTTCATTGGGGTGTGTGTCTATGAGCCAGACTGGTTTCGGAGAATTCCACTCCTCATCAGTGACCCTGGACACTACCACCAATGAAATATCGGACCAAATCAAGCCTTCATACTAATGAGGTATCGAAACTCAAACTGGTGTATTTACACTCACTAAAAAGAAACCTATCGTTCTGTAGGATGGGTTTCTTTTTACATGAGTGTAAGACACGTAAATACACCAGTTTGATACACGTAACCTATAACAAATGTAGTAATGACTGCGATGTTAAGATAAAATTGTTGCGAATCTGCTTGTTTGTTAATTTCCTGTAGAAATTCATACCGAGAAACTTCAGCGATACAAGTCCTTTCTTGGTTAAAACAGTTTATTCTTCCTCGATATGAACCTCCGTACACAGTAATTTCACAATCAATACGTTTCTCGTCACTTGAAACTTAGCTACTTTTATAATACACGCTATAAGTCACAGCGATTCACAATCTCGATAACAAAACACACACACACACTAGCTCGAAAGAGAATCGTAATTACCTGGAATTCTCTTCATTCAATCATTGATTGTTGGCTTAAATACACTCGGGCCTCCCTGATCATTCGAGAAATTCAGTCACGCATGTGCTAGCAGCATCATGTGACTTCCGCTGTCGTAACAAAATGAAAAATTATATTTCTTATCATAATAAGGTTATTTCCCAAATAAAATGATACTACGCTTTAAACTTAATTATGCCTCTTATTACATTGAACACTTGGTATGGAATTTCTGAACACAGTCACTTCCTGCGTTACCTCTGGCATAAACTGCTTAAAATGATTATTTTTTGCATTTAGAATATAAAAACTAGTGTAGCCAAGCGGAATGTAATCAATCCGTTTTCATTACTTCACCGCTAGGTCTTGGAGTATAAACAACTTTACAGGGGGCGCTTCTTATTTTTACCTTTCAATCTTCTTCTAAATAGTTTTATGATTCATTTTCGAGACACTAATCAAGAAAGGTCTCATAATTCGTTATTGGTTGTTTGTTTGTTTTCATTTGACATTGACAAAAGAAATGTATAGCGACTAAAAAATTATATTATCGTAAAAGGATACCAATATCCCTTAAGTTAAAAGCATTTGTATTATTGTGAAAAATATCATTAACCCATAAATAAAAAACTGTTTTATTTTGAAAGACCAACAGTATTTCTTAACTAAAAAAAATGTTTTATTGTGAAGGATCTGTATAAATATAATAGTACTGTCTATTATATGTCCATGTAACTACTTCGCAAGGTGTGGATGAATCTTCACTAAAATTGGTATGGAGGTTCATTAGGTCCATATGGGAGTAGATATAAATTTTCAGTTTTGCATTTTTTTGGTTTTTAGCAACGTTTTTGCGTTTTTCATAACTATCTTACCTCCTGTGGATGGATATTCACCAAATTTGGTATGAGGTTCATTGGATTCATGAAGAGATACATACACATTTTCAGTTTTGCATTTTGCGTTTTTATGGACGTTTTTGCGTTTCATACGGCTACTTTGCCTCCTTATGATGGATCTTCACCAAATTTAACATGAAGGTTTGTTGGGTCCATGGGGAGATACATACAAATTTTCAATTTGGCGTTTTGCGTTTTTTATGAGCATTTTTGCGTTTTCACCACTACTTCGCCCTCTTATTGAAAATCAACCGATCACAACCGACTTTTGGGATACCCTGTATATAAAGAGCGAAACGTATTAATTTCTCCATTGACCAGTGACAGAGTTTCATTATATATATATGAGTGGGCTGGGATTCTTCTATAGTAGGTGTCTGTGACTTGTTGGCGATAAATTCGAACAATAAACGGGCAGCACACAATGCACTTGTTTTAAAATAATATATTCGAAACAAATCAAACGTATGTACAAACATTATCTACACTTATAGGATATCACAGTTATATCTAAATCTTTAAATAATTCTATTTTCTTGTCAAAAGTCCACTCAGGCTGATTCAATTACTTTAGAATCCAATTGGCAAGACGAACTATTTTTCTCTATTTTGTTTCATACTGTAAAATGTGCGATATATTCACTTACGTTACTCCATGGGTTACCACAGTTGTATCCAAAACTTTAAATAATTGTCTCGTTTTCGTCAAAGTCCACACAGATGGGTTCAATTACTTTAGAACAGCCTTTGACAAAACAAATTATTCTCCTTATCTCTATTAAACTGTGAAACTTACTTTAAAGTATCGCCCGTTATGGCTAATCACTCATACCCCAGCTAATTTTATGTTTCCTAACTTTTTTTCTCACTGAACTTTACTTGACTTCATTCAACTTTACTTTGCTGCGTTCGCTAGTCACCTATATATATATACATATATATACCTATATATATATATATCTTGTACACTGAGACCTCGAACTTTCTATAAACTACGCGAGCGACGCTATAACGTAAAATACTCACTTATGATAACGAGAAATATATCGTAGATTCGAGTAACTAGGCGTCAACAATACTGCATCAACTAAACCACACAAACAATGTACGACTCTTACCGGGTTACGCAACCAAACTTGTCGTAGCTATCTCCTGTAAAATAATTACTTTTAACACTCTTGTTATGAAAAGTAAATAATCATTAAATATTAGCTCACTAAATGAACCAAATAATAACACTTAAACTAAACCGAAAGAACCACCTTTAGAAGAAACTAATTCTCTAATACTTAAAAACTTCTTGGTAGCAGATACAAAGAGGGTGTTATAAATCCATATTATTTTAGTCTCCATACTTTAACGACGAGATTATGAACTCAAATGTTTTATACTTTATGTTCCTACGTTGTGAAACCTCTAAATTCATCACACCGCCACGCAAAGTACTTAAGTAATTATTCTCTTCTGTATTTAATGATCATCTTAGTTTCCTGGAGGGTCTCTGGAAGAAGTAGTTAATTCATATCTTTTACAGAAAAACGCTGTGCTAATAGGGCACGTGATCCTCGATGTCTAGCACAGAAAGCTAGGTTAACTGTATCTACAACAAACATGGCTCGTTATCCTCAAAGTCTTATGAAATTTGCTTTAAATGTGAACATAAGTATTACAAAACTTAACATTTGATTTCAAAGTAACGCAACGAATGAAGGGAAAATAAACTGTCATTGTTTGTTTTAGACATTGGTAAATTAATTACGGATTCAATAATAGTTCTTTATTTGGAAAATATAAGGAACAGTATTCATCTGTGAAGTGTAACACGTTTTAAGGTAAATAATAGACTCTCATTAAATAATAATTAATAATGATGTCAATGAAGTAACTAAACTTCAACCATGTTTTAGGTGATCTGGTCTAGTGTGGCTCAATATTTAGTGTGTCAGGTTGTGGTTCCAAAGGTCAGGGGTTCGAGATATGTTGACCATAAACATGGTCTCGAGTGTCATAGAAGTTACCGTCAATCCTGCTTTGCCGGCTCGAAAGTAAGGTTTTTAACCTAATCATTTATCACATAAGATGTCGCTGGAGTTGAAAATGCGAATTTTTTTTACTATTTATGGAAAATTTTCATCACACTGTATATGAATATCAGTATATGTACATTTACTTAGAAAAAAAAAATCTGTTTAACACAAAAATGATTTTGAAACCTGACGCTAATCTTCGTAATAACTTCTAGTCTGAACAAAATTCCAGAATAACAAGAAACTACGCCATGTTCATCCTAAGGCTAAATTTCAAATATAGAATTCCTCATGGTCGAGTTTTAGGCGAATAGTATAATGGATATTAATATAATTTTTTTTCTAGATTACCCTTTTGCAGCTATTAATGGATAGCCTAAAGCGAAAACGCTTTAAAATGTTTACAGTCTTATTGCATTATTTTGGTTACATACACACACATAGACACACACGTACACATATATATATATATATCTTACAGCTTTAACCTTTCAAACAAAGGTATTACGAAAATCATTACTCGAGATTGGATTCTATTTCATAATCTAGTCAACTAATTCTAACCACAAACTTCGATAGGCCTAAAGGGATTGTTAAAAACACGTGTAATTTTCTATGACCCAATTTACTACACGTGATCATTTTATCATTATCACAATCATTTTAAAATATTCGGTTTAAAACTTATTGGTTGGGCGTGGTTTAGTGTAACGCATCAGGTTACAGAGCGAAAGGTCTAAGGTTCGAAACGTGATTTCGCTGATCACATTTTGCACTTGCGGGCGCATTATAAAAGTAGCAGTCAACGGGTTATTCAATTCAAAAAGACGGCTAAAAACCATTGCAGCGGCGGGCGTTATTTTGGCCTGCTTATCTTCCTCTCCCATGTTAGTGTTACAAACTGGAGACCGCCATACCTAAATCCTAGGAGCCTTTTACCTAGTCGTTTAAGTCAAGTGTTCATAACTTGTTGTTCAAGTAGGAAATGTCAAATATTTTTACATTTACACCTGATAAAGCTATGCTGCTTTTGGTTAAAACACAACTCTTATTTGGTTTGTGTTGAATTTCACACAAAGTTACATGAGGGCTATCCCAAATTTAGCAGTGAAAGATTAGAGGGAAGGCAACTAGTCATCACCACCCACCGCCAACTCTTGGACTATCTTTTACCAACGAATAGTGAGATTGACCGTCACCTTATAACGTCCCCACGGCTGAAAGGACAACTAGTGAGATTGACCGTCACATCATAACGTTCCCGCGGCTGAAAGGACGAATAGTGAGATTGACCGTCACGTTATAACGTCCCCACGGCTGAAAGGATGAGCATGTTTGGTTGGACGAGGATTCGAACCCGTGACCCACAGATTGCGAGTCGAGCACCCTAACCACCTGGCCATACCGGGCCATTTCATTTGGTGATAGAAAATTACCCTAGATTCTCATTAGCATATTTTGATCGTTACTATAAAAAAAACAACTCTCATTAGGATTAATTATACTAATTACATAACGATGAAGTACTAAAGAGTAAATTAGAATGATTAAAAACTATTTGGAATTTTATAAAATTAAGGTGTAATTTATATATGTATCAAAATTTTGGAAAAGAAGTTTCTAATTAAATTACAGGGCCGTTTCTTCAAATAATTATCATAATCTTTCAATTCCCATTAATTTAATAATTATTAAAATCATTATTTTATTAACATTTCTATTATTTTACTAATACTTTTTCTCAATATTAGATGACCCCCCCCCAACAGTGGCACAGCGGCATGTCTGCGGACTTACAACACTAGAAACCGAGTTTCGATACCCGTGGTGGGCTGAGCACAGATAGGCCAATGTGTAGCTTTGTGATTAATTACAAACAAACAAACAAACACTATTAGATGTTTCGGGTTTTTGGTTGTTGAATTTCGCGCAAAGCTACACGAGGGCTACCTGCGCTAGCCGTTCCTAATTTAGAATTGTTAGACCAGATGGAAAGCAGCTAGACTGATATTCACCACCCACCGCCAACTCTTAGGTTACTCTTTTTGCAAACAAAAAGTAGGATTGACTGTCATATTATAGCGCCCCAAGCCTGAAAGGACGAGCATGTTTAGTGACGGGATTCGAACCCATACCCACAAATCACCAAATGAGCGCCCTGATCGCCACGGCGTGCCAGGCAGATGATTCAGATATTTGTATATCATTTGTTTGTTTGTTTTTAAGAACAAAGTTACACAATGAGCTATCTGTGCTCTGCCCACCATAGGTATCAAAAACCGGTTTTTAGCGTTACAAGCCACCAAAACCAGGGGCTGTAGAACAAGCAGTAAGTAACATGCTAACAAATCTTATCCATGCTCTCAACCATTAGCTGATATTTCCTCTTTTTTTTGTGACGTAATATCCAGTTTCGGTTGTAAGGGTAACGATGCATTTGTGACGTAATATCCAGTTTCGGTTGTAAGGGTAACGATGCATTTGTGACTTAATATCCAGTTTCGGTTGTAAGGGCAACGATGCATTTGTGACGTAATATCCAGTTTCGGTTGTAAGGGTAACGATGCATTTGTGACGTAATATCCTGTATCCACCGAGCGTATGTTAATTCAGTATTAGTGCAATTTATATTGCCGCGAAGAGACCCCCCCCCCAATTCCTAAAATAATGGGGATTGCCAATAAAAGCCCCTCCAGCTCCTACGGTAATGTGGGCTGTCGATAAATACCCCTCCAGCACCTACGGTAATGTGAATTATCCATAAAAGTCCCTCCCAGTTCATACAGTAATGTGGATTACCTATAAAAGCCCCCACCAGCTCCTACATTAATGTGGATTGCCTTTAACCCCCCTCCCAGCTCCTACATTAATGTGGATTGCCCTATACCCCCCCCCCCTCCCAGCTCCTACAGGTTTCAAAGAATGCTATCGTTGAACGTATTCTTTGAGCTTTCATACCATCGTTAAAGGTATTTTTGGGTTTTCCTTTCTGCCGAATTGCATCGTTGCCCTTACAAACGAAACTGGATATTACGTCACAGTTGCATCGTTACTTACGGTTTATGGTGATTAGGTAAAATAATCAATTAAGTATTTCTCAGACATACATGGTTGTCAACTTACTCACTTTCTGTCAGATAAAAGCACTTACTTGAGCATAAAATCGAAATCAACACGAACGACTATAATGAGTCGAAAAACATTTTCTATTTTGGAAACTGAAAGCAAAATTATGTTAGAAAGGAGTTCCATCCATTAACCCTTTAGCTCATATGCAACTTGCAATCGAACATCCGAGAAAATAAAGAGCTCATTTCTTATAATCAGAATCCTTTTAACCGTCACAACATTGCTAAAATCAATACTGTGTTTCAAACGTCTTAAACAAATTAGGAAAAACTTCACTTCAACATGAGTAACATATAACACAACGTAATAATTAAGTTACTTTACGAAACTTCAACACTAGTAACATATAATACAACGTAATAATTAAGTTCCTTTACGAAACTTCAAAGTGGACAGACCACAGATAGCCCATCGTTTAGCTTTGGGCTTAATTTCAAACAAACAAACCTAGGATAATGTTGTGTGAGAAGGAATACGTGTATGTATGTAATGATGTATGTTTAATCTGGTATTTGAATGAAAATAGTGTTTTTGTTGTAATTTGTAACTTCTCTTATAAATTAATGCTATTAATTTTGAGCATATATAGACAACAGATAAGACAATCAGTCGCCAGCACTCACTGCCAACTCTTGAGCTACTCTTGAGTCGAGTACTAGGAGATAATCCTAGGATTCGCTCGCGCAGACCCCTCATGGTGAGGTCGATTGCATCAGAAGAGGTAGAGGATATTGATGGTACTATTAGTCTCATGGTTGCGTACCTTTCCAGTGATTCCTTATATTTTCATTTTCCTACCTACACCATTCCGTACTTTGTTTTCCAACAGTGATATTCCCTCTGAATTCATTTCATAGTTGCCATTTTCACTTAAACTAACACAAAGGTAATCGATATCATGTTCAGTCACACTGAATTTTATAGTTCGGCAGTGCTTGTTTGGTCGATTTGATAGAAACTTAATTATTACGTTGTGTTATATGTTACTCGTAACGGGTATCGAAACGCGATTTCTAGCGTTGTAAGTCCGCAGAAATACCGCTGTGCCACTGGGCCTTGTAATATCGTCAAAGCTTTAAAAGTGCTTCAAAGCTCTCTGAAACGACTGTCTTTTCACATTTCTAAATTTCGGTTTCGGTACGTCATATTTCAGCAAATATCGGTTAGATCTTAGAAGGAACGATGATGCTCTATTTGAAAAGATCTGTTGCTCTAGAATATAGTCAGCAACGAATTGAATCGATAGCTAGGAAACGAAAAGCGTTTCCCTTTGAATATAACGTGTATCCAGGAAACTGCTACATAGCTAGTAACTTAAAATCGTTTCGTTTTGAATAAACCTTGTATCCAGGAAAATTGCGCGAACAAGATCTGCAAATAAAAAATCAAACCTAACACCATTTTATTCTCAATGCCATATATAAATAACAAATTGCCATGGTTTGAACAACCTGTGCCTGTTTATCGGAGGACAAACAAAATTAAAATTTCTCGGTTCATTACTACTTTTTTAGGTAGAAGGGGAGGAATGACGCTAATATTGATAATTATACTGTCTGATTCTACCCAAGTTTAATCAGGGGAAATAACACTGATGTTGATAATTATACTGACTAATTCTACCCAAGTTTAGTCAGGAGGAATGACGCTGATTCTACCCAAGTTTAATCAGGAGAAATGACACTAATGTTGATAATTATACTGTCTGATTCTACCCAAATTTAATCAGAGGGAATGACGCTGATATTGATAATTATACTGTCTGATTCTACCCAAGTTTAATCAGGGGAAATAACACTGATGTTGATAATTATACTGACTAATTCTACCCAAGTTTAATCAGGAAGAATGACACTAATGTTGATAATTATACTGTCTGATTCTACCCAAATTTAATCAGAGGGAATGACGCTGCTGTTGATAATTATATTGTGTGATTCCACCCAAGTTTAATCAGGGGAAATAACACTGATGTTGATAATTATACTGACTAATTCTACCCAAGTTTAATCAGGAGGAATGAATCAGACAGTATAATTATCAACATTAGTGTCTACCCAAATTTAATCAGAGGGAATGACGCTGCTGTTGATAATTATACTGTGTGATTCTACCCAAGTTTAATCAGGAGGAATGACACTGATGTTGATAATTATACTGTCTGATTCTAACCAAGTTTAATCATTAGCGAATTTATAACACTTACGAAATATAGTACAAAGTTGCAGTGACTAATGAGAATAAGCGCCATCTATCGTTTGTCAAAGTGATCAGAAACAAAATTTAAGACATTGTGAGATGTATTAAAATATAACTGTAACCACGCAAGTAAACGAACTGGGGGGGAGGGGGATATTCGATATAATCATACCATTTATTGCTATCGTTCAATGATATATATAACTGCGTACTCGCATTGTTCTTGTTTTCTTTCATAAATGCCGACATACACGATGAACTAACTACGATATGTCTTCCGTGGGGATAGAACTCTGAATTCTAGTATTTCAAGCTGTTGAGCTGACCCTGCGTTACCGGAGACATAAATGTTTACGACCGAACTATAGAAGAACTTAGGAGTGAGAGAAAAGAAGAATGTAGTATGTCAACCACCCTACATTCTATATTGTCTATATCCAGTGCCGACGAGGCCTTTCGCTAAATACCAGTTCTAATTAGACTGCGTGGGTTACGAAAGACCTTGCAGTGGTCAAGACACTATCACCAATTCCTTGAAAACCAATTGTTTCAGTGTGAATTACATAAAGTTGGTGAACTGTATTTTTTCTATCACTTTATTTAAATCCTCACACATCAGAATTGGGATTTTGATTTTTTATTAACAACAAACTCTATAGTTAATTTTAACACCAACGTGTTTTAAATTTTTCATTGAATTAACTTTAATCATTCGTTATAACAACTGGCGGACCAGTTTGTTTGTAGTTAAGCCCAAATCTACACAATGGACTATCTGTGCTTTGTCCACCACGGGTATCGAAACCAGGTTTCTAGCGTTGTAAGTCCGCAGACATAACGCTGTGCCACTGGGAGAAAGGTGGACCACTAAACTACTCTTATTATCTCGCAGTGGAATAAAGTATCTGAAAAATACGACATTAGTTAAAGTTTAAGACCAAATTTTTAAGGTAATATATATGAGAAATACAACATTCGTACAGATTTAAAGTTTTGCAAACGAAGTTATTACAAACTGACTTGAAGAAATAACACAAAATAACATAGAAAATATCTAATTTATATATTTTGATTCATTCTAGTACAGCCTGTTAGTCTGTCTCTAACACCCATAACCTTGCTTACAGAATTTGTTCGCCAGTTTGTAGCAAATCGATTTATTTATTAATATCTTCCAGTCATTCATGTTTTATTATGATGTAGTATTGTACGGTTCTGTTCAAAGATGGCGCCATTTACTCTTCCTCGCTGTGTCGACGTGTGCGTGTATAAATGTACAACCATATTTTTTTCTAAATCATATACGCATATATATTCATATGTATGTATTTCAAAAGCACTTCTATATTCTGTTATTGAAGAAATAGTAATAGAAAAACAATATGGCCCATAGCAAATAGGTTAATGGTCACGTGACTTATCTAACTTCCCCAAAAGGGGGCCGAAAGCCGTCTCAAGGGTTTATCTGTTTTAACCACTCGCACCAGTAGTGTGTTGTCTGTCAGTCAGTCAGTCAGTAGACACTAAAATAACGTCACAAAAGAGATGCTTAAATTTGCAATTTGTACTGTCGTGACGTCAGTAAAACGTGCGCAAGCCATGAGTCACGAGGAGAATTGTGAACTCATACACAGCATGGTGTATGAACTTCAAAAGCAAGAACTAAAAATATTTGTTACTTCTAATTTTGGTTTTATTTACTCCTGAAACAGAACACTATCCGAGACCTTGCGAAAGTACATCTAGTTTTTGGTAAAAACGATTTTAGAAAGTAGGTATACTGTGTTTGTGTGTGTATTGTTATAGCGAAGCCACATCGGGCTACCTACTGTGTCCCCCGAAGGGAAACGAAAACTCAATTTTAGCTATGTATATGCGAAGATTTGCCGCTGTTCCAACGGGGGACAGTAAGTATACACCACAGATCAATATGTAGCTTGCGATAAAAAGATAAAATTGTTTCAGGGATAGTTAAGTTAATAATGTTTTAATATATTTATCATGCTAGTGTCGGAAATTGTGTAGATTCATGATTACTTTTGTTTGTTTGTTTGTAATTAAACACAAAGCTACACAATGGGCTATCTGTGCTCTTCCCACCACTGGTATCGAAACCCAATTTCTAGCGTTGTGAGTCCGAAGACATCCCGATGTGCCACTGGGGGCGCTGTAAAGTAACCACCAACGAAAGAGATAAGCTAAAGCTACGGTGGCACCAGCTCTTGTACAGGGGCGTGTTTAGGTCAATTGGCGCTCTAAGCCCACAAATTTTAAACGCGACCCTTCGTCCTCGACTAACTCACCAGGAAAATTATCTGTCAACACGAGAATGACAATAAAATTAAATTTTGGGCAAAAACTATAATAGTATATTGCGTTATATTAAAGTATGATAAATATGTACATATTCAGTAAATTAGTTTAAAGTCGATATAGAAATTTTTGTTCAACAGTAATGTGTATGTAGTATGAGTACCATAATAAGTTGATTTTTCTATTTCACTAGTTATAAAACTAGTAAGTAGTACAAGACAATATATTTATTGCTTCATCCAAAACTGTGGAATTCTTTTAACTTACTATATTTTACAAATATTTATTAATTATCATCAAAGATAAGTCTCCTATGATTTGCTATGAAACAATGTACACGAAGGTTGGTTTCTTAGAATTATACATGTGGTTGACACAGTTTAGCCTGTAACTAAAAACAAATAATTCCTAGAAAAACATATTGCGATATTTACAAGCAACTAATTTTACAAAATTGAGCTATAAATCTCTCCTTCATCAAAAATTAAATTATTCCTTTTATTCGAAACGTTTAGGTATATTTTTATTCCAAGGAACTTAATGATAAGATCGTTTATTACATTTCGATTTAAAATTTTGCCAATAGGTAGCGCCACAATATAGGAAGATGCTATTAATATAGATGTATGTGGTGTAACATTTATTTTATACCGCTTGAGAAACTGCTTAGACGTGCTGTCGATATACAAGGATCTTGTGGCAGGTATAACTTTGATTAATTCTGTGACATTGGGAAGACATAACGACTTCCATGAATTTGATGACTCTGCACGTAACAACGGGCACAGTCTTAGGCTTCACGAACGAGAGATATAGTTAGTTGCAAGTATTCGTTTTCGTGTATTGAACGCTTGTCTAAAGCGCGCATAAAACCACACAATGAGATATCTCTACCCGCCGCTGGTATTGAAACCCCATTTTTAGCGTTATAAACCCTCAGAGACTGTCAAGAATTAGAAGAGTGTTTAATAAAAGAATGCGCCCCTCGTTGGCACAGCGGCATGTCTGCAGACTTACAGTTCTATAAACTGGGTTTCGATACCTGTGGTGGGCAGAGCACAACAGATAGTCCATTGTGTAGCTTTGTTCTTAACTTCAAATAACCGCCATAATAGAATGCAGTGTTACAAGTATAATGGGGCTAATAATAATGTCTTATGACAAAAATATAGTTAATTATAATCATTTTTCGTCAGACATCACAACAATTTTTGGTATAACACATGGCTTATATAAGTAGTGTTTTGACCACTACTGTGTTTGTTGTGTCTCGGTCAGCATGATGAGCTCTGGATTGAACGAAACGCGTCGTTGCTAATGAATATGGCGAACATAGTGTGATTGAAATGCTATTATCATACACTCTTCTAATTCGTGAAAATCCCTAAGAGAGCATATAAATAATGGAGTGTTTAAAAATATAATAGGCTAAATACTAATGTCTTATGACGTGGACTCTTAAATATTCGGTTTTGTTTACTTGTTAAACAAAAACATGGGATTCGATTAAGGTAAATAGTTTCTTTTGAATTTCGCACAATGATACACGAGGGCTACCTGGGCTAATGATCCCTAATTTCGAGGGTTATCTGCGCTAGTCGTTCCTAATTTTGAGGGGATAAACTAGAGGGAAGGCAGCTAACTCTTGGGCTACTTTTTATCAACAAATAGTCGAACTGACCGCCACAGTATAACGCAACCACGGCTGTAACAGAGAATGTGTTTAGTGAGAGGATTCGAACTCACGAACTTCAGATTGCGAGTTGTGTGCCCTAACCTCCAAGCCATGCCGGGCCTAAATAGTTGGAAATTTCTAGATTTTTTTTAGATTGCATTTCATTATGCATAAACTAAAAAATAATGGTTTGGACTTCTAAGAAAACGGTCTATAAATGTAATTATCAACAAATTCCTAAAACAATACACCTTTTTTCCAATAAGATCTAATACATAATGCAAACAAATAAAAAAGGTTCTATTATTAATGTCATGACATTATTTGCATCTATGTTTCACGTCTTACTGATTATCATTAGTGGAACTAATGTTTTTTTATTGATTTACCAGGTTTCTCACTTATTAAATAGACAGACCGGTAATAGTCATTTTAGTAAGTAGTTTTTTATCGGTGAAAATATATGTATATTAACTGAGGTATGTTAAAGTCTACACGTGAGGCCCCGGCATGGCCAGGTGGTTAGGGAGCTCGATTCGCAATCTGAAAGTTGCGGGTTCGAATCCCCGTCCGACCAAACATGCCCGCCCCTTCAGCGGTGGGGGCGTTATAATGTGACGATCAATCCCACTATTCGTTAGTAAAAGACTTGGCGGTGGGTGGTGATGACTAGCTTCCTTCCATCTAGTCTTTCACTGCTAAATTAGGAACGGTTAGCGCAGATAGCCCTGGTGTAGCTTTGCGCGAAATTCAAAACAAACAAACAAAGCAGAAGCGTGTAAAGCGACTTTTGTTCAAAATATCGGTAAAGACCTGACACAGTCGGATCCTTCATTACCACTATTACTCATATTTTGTAAGCATAATTGTTTCTCATCGAGCGCCATCTAGTGAACAACAGCGAAATATTTCAAATATCGTATAAGCGTGAACATCGTTTGTCATGCACCACCTGAAATTTCGCCGTTTTATAAATATCTTTTAATCAACAATTTGTCTGGAAGACAATCTAGTAGAAAAAGTCACGCTATCAAATTAACTTGATATTTACTAAACTTATAGATCCAGACTTCAGGGGGAACCCCAGGTTTTAACAAACACTATTCAACTAAACTAAAATCAAATATAAACTAGAGGGGCACTCATGCAGTTGATCATATTCGGCTTTCAAAAAAGTACGAAAATGTGTCGGTATGTCCGTCGTTGTTAACGAACACGGATCATTTTTGGCAGGTCAATTAGAAATAATGTACTACATATGTCCACTAAGTTTAATCAAAATCCAATCAATTTTGACTGAGTTATAGAGCAAAAATAGTGAGAAAAATTGATCTCCATGTTAACAGATAGGTATTTGTTTTGGATTATCGTGACTTTTCTGTGACCTTGACCCTCCAAAAACTAATCACCTCTAAGTTGGGTCATAGTTGTAACGAATTTGTTGTTATACATTTATTTTGATGTCAACGTTTGTTTGGATTGAGTTTATATTTAAAAACATGCCTAGCTTATAGTGTTAGGTATGTATTGCGAAACTCCCTCCTATTCTCCATAGTTGTAGAAGGTTCTCGAGAGTAAGAATCAAAAGTATATGTGTGTACGTAAGCGCTTTAATTTGCATTGTTGCGTAATCTGAATTTTCTAAAAAATCTTCCCACGGCTATAAATACAACCAACGCGACGCGCCAAGAGTAGAGTATTGTTACGTAGAAATTCTTTCCGAGATACTTCAGCGATACAAGTCCTTTCTTAATTAAAACTAGTATATTTTTTTATACAACTTTGCAATACACAGAATTTCCACAGTCACTTTAACTTAAACACACGTTATAATTCACAACGATTCACGCACTTTACTTACAGTCACTACCGCTCGCTTGACTCAATTATCTGTCTCTATATCTCCCTATCCGCAAAATTTGCCGGGCTTATATACTAAAATAATGTGCGCCTGGAAAAGACTAGAGTTGCCAGGAAAAGTCACGATCCTTCGAGAATCTCATGACGTGTTACCAGGGTCACGTGGATTCCGCTGTCGTAACACTGTCCCTTCATTAGTATTGTTCGTCCCGAAAAATAGCCACTTACATTAAACCAATAGACAATTAACAATAACTTAATTAAATGTACAGAATTTACAAATCCAAAATATCAACAAAGTATCTTTATTTTACGGGACGTAAATTCTTCCATACTGGTCTCCATCCTGTTGGCTTCTGCTTCACATGGGGTTCATCTGCTCCATCAGGAAATGTTCCATTATCGGTAACAGTCACATCAATGGTAGTAACTTCATTAACGGCTTTACTGTTTCCCTTCTCTAAACCGGATAGAGTTTCTTTTTCGACAGTGGCTTTTTCAGGTGACACGTCTTCAGCAGCGTCATTTGTTCAGTTGTTCCCTTCATTCCAACTGAAATGTCCTGGACCATGATAATGCCAAAGCCTGTGGCATGCACAATCTTTGGCTTACCTCTCCGACCACATTTTATTTGAAACGTTACGTCTGAGAGACGATCCACTATGTCATATGGGCCTTCCCATGGAGATGACAACTTAGGAGACTTCCCTTTGGTCTTCCTGGGATTATACAACCACACCTTGTCTCCTGGTACAAAGCTGACTTCAGTAGACTTCTTATCATAACATAGCTTCATGGAATCAGTAGACGTTTTCAAGTTTGAACGAACTTGATGGTAAATATCATCCATCCTTTCAAATAACACTTTTACGAACTCTGGCACATTTTCAGGCAACTCTTCGTAAAGTGGGCGTCCTGTTATCAGATCCACTGACAACTGAAGATCCCGACCAAACATCAACTTTGCTGAAGTGTATCCAGTGGCTTCATGCTCTGCTGTTCTATAGGCCATCAACAGTGGAGGGAGTAAGCATCCCAGTCATGTTGGTGGCTATTCAAAACTTTGCCAATTCCTGTCCCAGTGTCCAATTGTACTTTTCTACCATCACATTAGACTGTGGGTGAAGTGGCGTTGTCCTGGTCTTTCGTATGCCAAACAACTTGCAGCATTCCTGGAACACAGCTGATTCAAAGTTATGGCCTTGATTTGAATGCAGTTCATATGGCATACGAAACCTGAAGAAGAAATTACTAATAGCCGAAGCTACAGTTGTAGCTTCCTGATTTGGTATTGCATATGCCTCAGGCCATTTGGTGAAATAATCCATCACCACACAAATATACTTGTTTCCAGCTCGAGTTCGGGGCAAAGAACCAGCAATGTCAATGGCTACTCTTTCCGTTGGTGCGCCAACTTGATATAACTTCATTCGAGCACGTCCCTTATGCTTGGGTCCCCTTTTAGCACAACATGTACTGCAAGTCCTGCACCATTCTTCCACATCTTGCCTCATACTTATCCAGTAAAATCTATATCGTAGGTGACTCAATGTCTTCTTAATTCCAAGATGTCCTCCTGTTAAACTATCATGGGAATGACGCAGTACAACTTCCCGTAACTTTCTTGGTATAACTGTTTGCCAGGTCGTCACTTTCCCATCTGCAGTCTCCCATCTCCGGACAAGACTACAGTCTTCAAGTTTCAACTGGTCCCATTGTGCCCAATAGTTCTTCGTCACAGGACTTAAGCTTGACACCTTCTCCCAAGCAGAGCGCAAAACACTTGCATGTAGAAAATCAATTATTGGCTTCATATCTTGGTCTTTCTCCTGTTCTGCTTTAATGTCTATACTTGGTTCCACTTCACCATCATCAACTCATTCTGTCACTTTGTCTTCAGCTTGATGGCACCTGGTTAGTTCAACCTCTCTTTTAACATTTACCGAAATTTGACCTTTGTTGTTCCCAAACGTCATTTTATCGAAGTTAACTACACACTTCCTCGATAGTAAGTAGTCCTACCCTAGTATGCATTGGTCTTCAATGTCAACCAAGTATACCTTGTGTCTGTCCTTTATGCCCATAAGCTCAATAGTTGCCCACACTGGTCCCCACAACCTTGCATAATGTCCTCTCACACAACAAAGCTTCTGTATGGCTTCTGGTACTCCTTTGTGATCTAGCATCTTGATATTCACAAGGGTTTGCTGAGATGCAGAATCTATGACAAAGTTGCACTTTTGGCCATCCAGCTTTCCTGTCACGTAGGCACTATGTGTGCTTGGCATTTTATACTTAGCTGTTGGGACTTACATGATGAGGGTTAATAGGCATCCCTCAACACCAACCACTACTGGTTTCCCGAAGCTGGACTTATTGGTGGTATTCTTCTTACACTGGCTCCTCATGTGTCCTTGCTCT
>NW_013667028.1:163042-168984 GCF_000517525.1 Limulus polyphemus
CAACTCTTGGGCTACTCTTTTACCAAAGAATAGTGCGATTGACCGTGACATTATAACGCCCCCCAAGGCTGAAAGGCGAGCATGTTTGGTGGGACGGGGAAACGAACGCGCGACCCGCAGATTGCGAGTCGAGCGCCCTAACCACCTGGCCATGCCGGGCCATACATCAACTCGTAATTAACTTGCTCATCGTAAACCCTCGATAAGATATCAAGGGAGTTCCAAACTAGAAAGAAGATTTTATATTGTTTGTAAGTTTGTGAAACTTTTGTTTATAAATCATTCTTTGTAATAACTATTTGTAATAATTGTTATTGTAAATTGTATTTTTGTGTTAAAAACGAAGACGGTGTGTATCAGTCTTGTTGGCAATAATCGTAAACTGACTAATATATCGGCATTTATTTAAATACTATATCCAAAGTACAATTTAACTACTAAATTTAAATTATCAGTTAACTCGGCTTCGGACTATTCGAAATTCTAATACGTAACATAGTCCAAATGTGTACCAACTTTCATAAAAATCCATTCAGCTGTTTTCAAGAAATCTTGCTGACAAACACACACAAGGGTGAAAACATGACCTCTGTCCACCTTTGGTGGCACAAGTAATGTAATAAAACTCACGTTAAAATAAAAAGGCGAACAACAAGCGCAACTGGATGGCATAGTTTTTTTGTAATGGTTTCTTCACAGGTTTTGTTGTTTGTTGTTGTTTTTTGGCTTATGAAATATTTCATAAAATAAAACAACAGGAAATATTAATAATTTAAAACTCTGAAGAAGAAAGGTATTAATGATTTAAAACCAGTTTGCCCCTGAAGAAGAAAGGTCCATCTTTCGAAAGCGCTCGGGTTAACGAGTTGTTATCATTTTGCATGAAGACTACTTGAACCTTCGTGTTTTTCTGACATCATGCATGTTACTTTGAATGATTTAAAGAAAATAATTCTGAATAACAATATTTATTTATTTTTCTTAGTCGTCGAAAGAAAATAGTGTCAGATAATTATTTGTATGTAATTAAGCACAAAGCTACACAATGGGTAATCTGTGCTCTGCCCACCAGGGGTATCGAAACCCGGATTCTAGCGTTGTAAGTCCGCAGACGTACCGCTGTGTCACTGGGGGCGTGTCAGATACTCCAAAGAAAATAGTTAAAAACTACTTTTGTGGAAAGATTAAAAAAAAGAATCTTAAACTTTCGATTAATTAGCATTCATACCTGCCCCCCAATGGTACGCGGTATGTCTGCGGACTTACGACGCTAGAAACCGGGTTTCGATACCGGTGGTGGGCACAGCACAGATAACCCTTGTGTAGCTTTGTGCATAATTAAAAAAAACATTCATACCTTATTTGAATTCTTCTTTTTACAAAGATGTATTTTTTGTTTTTAAAAGTTTTTTTTGGGGGGGGGGTATTTTACCCACAAATTTTATTAATATTTTATTTACTTTCTGACGTAATAGTTCAATATAACGTTTTTCTAATTTAATACATATTTATCTATCAGTATTCCGACATATAAAAATCCCTCACAAGAAGTTTTTAAAAACACAACAATGCATTCAAATCGTTACTCCTAAATGATAATCGAACAACTTTGAACGGCTGATCCAAATTGGTTGCCCCCAGCAGTGGTAAGTCTGTGGACTTACAACGCCAGAAATCGGTTTTCAATACCTGTGGTGGGCAGAGCACGGATAGCCCATTGTATAGTTTTGCGCTTAACTACAAACAAACAGTCCAAATTAGTTTTATTCTGAACATAGAAAATGAATGTACGCTTTACACGAGGTATGAAAGATGAAAACACCCAGTATTTCTAACAGAACTAGAGCTTACAAAGAAATTAAATAGTCTTAACTGACACATTAAAACTTGTAGTATGTGCATGGATATCATTTAGCTTAAACTGCTCAAACATATTGTGGTCCCCCGTTGGGAACTTGCAACGTTCAAATCCGGGATTCCATTCTCCGTAGTGGAAGCAGATAGCAGGATGTAGCTTTGTCATGAAACAAACAAATTATGGGGCGACATCTGGCGTAATTTCTAATAGATTACTGAAATCTGAACATGCAGAAAAGATCGCTGAATGCCGCCTTATATTGTTAAATTAGTTTGTTTTGAAAGAGTAGATTTTTGAAACTGGGACACTTCCTGTAAAAATCTAGCAAGTGCAGTAAAAGTCACTAAATTATTTGCTAAAAAAAAAGTTCAAAATATAGATAATTTAAATTATTTCGAATATCGTGCTAGAGATATCACGATCCATTGAAACATCTAGACTTTTAGAGGCAAAATTAAGCTGACATATTACTGTCAGTTAAAGTACCATATTAAACAGGTTGATTAAATAAGTGATCAAGTCTTTTAGTTCGGTTCTATTTCTGTCTAACTTTCCACGACTAATGGTTATTCGCTGTCAAACTCCTTTTACCTGTAGAAACATTAACACCTGCTTGTCAAGTGTCAAGGTATAGGTTTCTTGTGTTTCCCTTGTGGAAAATCCTGGTTGAAAACTTGTAGTTAAAAGTAACAAACCACTTCTCCCTAACTCGACAACGGAACAACAATACAGGAAAATCAGACTACTCGCGCTGTAGAAATTTGCTGTTTTTGTTGTTTTCAATGGTGTGCATATGGGGTGGCTGGATGGGCACAAGCCCCTGCTTTCCTGCCCTTATGCCCGACGAAATGACACACCTGATTCCATATCTTGCTTGCAAGTTAGATGGGGTGGGGAAATCAGCTTTAAAATTAATGGAACAAGGGGACTTGTAGGATTTTACAGTAAAAATAACAAGAATAATTTTGGCATGCTATTGAACTTAACCCTTAATTCACTTTTTTAATTTTAGTTCATAAAAGTGTTTGTAAAACGAGTTGAATAGAAATAAAAGAGGATATGTTTGTTTTTTATGGCTTTTTACCCTAGGTGTGCTAGAAACAACCCACATAACCTCGTCTATGGGCTATCTGTGCTCTACCCACCACGGGTATCGAAACCCGGTTTCTAGCTTTGTAAGTCCGTAGACATACCGCTGTGCCACTGGGGGGGGGGAGCAACCTCATCTAACAATCCTCCCCCCAAAAAAGAAAAACACTTGCCTTACGTTGCTTGAAAAGTGCCTTTTTTTGTTACTGAGCCCCTGCCCTTTTAATGTCCTTTGTGGATTATTGTTGTTGTTGTTGAAAGTACCAATTACTTTCTTCCACTTCCGTCCTATAGTATTTATTACTTTCATCGCTCACAAGGAGTTATTTATGATGACCAAACATTGTTAGTTTAATATTCTTTAACAAGAACATCAGCTAGAAGTTCAAGTGTTCGTACGTATTTTAGCAATCACACTCTCCATCTTAAGTGACATCTGAACTGAGTTTCAATCACTGTCACAGTAAATCAGGTTGATAATACACAATGCGATGATAATAAGAGATGACAAACTGTATTTATTGTCTGAAGTATATCTTTTCAACTATATCTTATTCGTTGTTTTAAACCAGTTTAGCGGTAAGGAATAATGGACGAATTGGGATAAACATTTGTACATACGGGGTACTGTTCTCAAGGGTTTTGTTACTTGTTTCTGTATTGGTATCTCCAGGGTCAAGATTACCAGTAAGCACGCGAATGCTTTAGAGGGATATCCTCCGGACTTCATCTTCCCAATGCTTTTTAGCTGCCAACAATAAAATTTGTGTTGAAATGTGTACGTTCGGGGTACTGTCCTGAACGGCCTTATAAAGATTTGCTATTTTTTCGATACTAGTATTTCGAGGGTCAAGTTTACCAATAGGCACGTGAATGTTTTAAAGGGAAATCCATAGGGGTTTCGTCTTCTTAATGCCAACACGTCAGCCGCCAACACTCATAATTTTCATTGTTTTCATGCCCAGCCTATGAATGTAATAAAATAATTTAAATTAGAAGTTTTCACCTTACATTTTACGAAACCATCATCCACATTTCACATATTGTTAAAGTTAACGGACATGCTTAAGTTTGAATACATATTTTCATGTGTTATTTTCTGTCCAGCCTAAGTAAATACTTTAAACCAAAAATGTTTGTCTTACATTTTACGAAACCATCCTTCAAATTTTCATATATAATGCAACCACGGCATAAGAAAAAATGCGGAGCGCGTTTTTGCGTTTCGATAATGGTTCACGACTGAAAGTATGAAGCATGTTTGCTGGCATCCAACCTTGAACCCTTTGATCCGTAGCCCAACACCTTTTTCTTTCTTTTACTGGGGAAAAGCACGTGCGTTTCCCGCTTCTTTCTGTCTGTTGAAATACCGATTGTTATGAAATCCCTCAAATCCTATCAGTTAGGAGAAGTTCTGGAGCACCAGGTGACATCAGCCATGTGATTCTAAGATGATATAGAGAGCAATTCGATAAGGTTGTCATTCAAGGACTGGAGCACCACGTGACATCAGCCATGTAATTACATGGCAAGATTCAACGGTGATATGGTGAGCAATTCGATAAGGTTGTCATTCAAAGTCGGTTCTGGGTAAAAACTTCAACGTCACTAATGACTTCCCAGAACGTTCATCGTATCAAATAGTATCCTTATCTGTCCAAAACAAAAATGAAATATTGCGTTGTTAGTTCTTTCAGAGAAAGGCTGAATGCAAAGATAAAAAAATAAAGAAAAAAACCCACAAAAGACAATCTTTACAACTTTAGACTACAAATCCTGTAATCTAATAAGTCTAACCATGGGGCTGCTTGGTTCCTCTAAATACATTAGCAGAAAAAGAAAATATCACGCAATATTGCCCACTAGCAAATAATAACCGACGGATAATAATTGTGCATATTAAAGCTTATTTGACGAAACCCGAGGTAGGTGGCCTGCTGGTATATCTACTCATCACAATAGATTTTCAGTTTTTTAACCAGAAAATTTTAAGAGGTTAAATTCAATCACTCAGGAGCCAAGAAATACAATTTTCTGCGTTTTCCAGGTGGTTCAAGTTTCAGCTGTTACCCGATGGGGCAGCAGCAAATTTATAGACTTACAACGTTAAAATCCGAGGTTTGATTTCCCTCAGAGGACAGATCGCAAATAACTTTACAATTAGACAAATCTTTAGCTAACTAATGAAATGCATGCCCAGATTTACTGCAGTCAAAAGTAGGCTTATATAAAGAAGGAAAGTGATAAGTAAGTAGAATGGAGAAAAAATATATAACTTAGAAACCAAGTTATTTCTCGTTCAAACTGATCATCTGTTAAGCTAAATACATAGAGATAAAGAAAAGAAGGAAAGAGTCAGTCAACATGATGTTATTACGGGAATTAAACGAAACTCAAATTCATCATTAACATAGCTCGAGAGCTATAAGCGTTCAGTTTTGAAAACCTTCGATTAAATGTCAACTATCTTGTATCTTGTACTTTTACGATTACCCAAGCTGAAATAAAATAGCCTCTAAACCGTAAAGTAAGTTATCATTTCTTACTCGTGATCAGTTTGTTGAATATTAAAAGTAAGTTTAATCCAGAAACTCTTAAAGAGGGTTGTTTTGAACGTATCTTTTCGAGACAACCTCCAGGCAAGTTTTCGTGTTTTAACTGATAAATATTTAAGTGGAATACAGCATCCTCAAGTCTCCATACTAGCTAGTACTAAGGTCTACCCGCTGGGAGTAAATTCAGTATATATATCAATAAAGTCACATTCTCAGCATCATTAATTAAGCAACTGCCAACCTTTAATGCTTCTGCTATCACCTTTTACGTTTAGCTTTCAATTGAGATACGAACGATTTCACCTGAGATTCAGTAGGGAAGGTCGAAGCATTACGATAGTCAGCAATAGGATGAGCAGACAGGAACACTTTGAAAGCAGCTATGGGCATAATATTGTACTCAGCTTGCTGCACAATATCTATCAAGGTGGCTCTAAATG
>NW_013667028.1:169958-183363 GCF_000517525.1 Limulus polyphemus
AACCAAATCTAGCACTTTAAATGATCGTTGTCTTCATTTGTTGTTCAGAAACTGGCCTTTGGGCTGTTAATTATGTTCTGACAAATAAAATATTTTATTTTTGTTCCAAAGTGAAACAACGGTGTCCAATCTGTGTTACTTTTTTTTGGTTGAATTTGATTTATTTAAACTCTGCATGTATCTTTTAAATACTTCCTGTTGGTGTCAGTGTTATCTGAGAAAAACATATTATCAAATAAACACGGCTCAAACAAAAAATACTAACAGTATTTAGAGAACATATCAGCTCCCTCAGCTTTTGTAGTCAAGTCCCCCGAGTTTCATTTATCATATAAGCCAAGGAAGGGGTAAATAGAAACTTCAGTTAATTTCTGACCACCCTTGAGTTATCAAACCTAAATACCTACCAGAATTCGATTTGATCAGCTTCCTCTATTGAACGGTTTTTCGGGCAACAATGTCTCTAAAGTTGACTAATTTAACGTGATCTCTTCCTCCTGAATTACAACAATACTGAAAAAGATAGCATTGTGAACAAATAAACTGAAATATAATTGTATTTGCCACATTTTTCATTAAGCCTAACAAAATATTGTCATTAACCCTGGTAATGGTGAACAATAGTGTTACTGAAACATCGGTGAAATATAAACATATTGTTACGAAAGCAGAAGTCACGCGACACTGGAAGCATGCAGGCTGGAGTTTCTGGAAAGATCATCACTGTTCCTGGCAACTCTAGTCCTTTCTAGGCGCCCTCTTTTTTGTATACAAGCTCAGTAAATAAAGCGGAGATATAATAGCAGATTGAAGAGAGATATATAGACAGATAATTGAGTCAAGTGAGCGGTAGTGACCGTAAGTAAAGTGCGTAAATCGTTGTGAATTATAGCGTGTGTTTAAATTAAAGTAACTGTGGAAATTCTGTGTATTGCAAAGTTGTATTGAGAAAGAATAAACTAGTTTTATTTAAGAAAGGACTTGTATGGCTGAAGTTCTTCGGAAAGAATTTTTACGGGAAATTAACAAACGAACAGAGACGTAACAATATATTGTTGTCAAATTAGAAAAATTCTAGAAGAATGCATTCGTAAGAACTAAAATGTTTTAAACTAAACAGTTTGTAAACTCCATTTGACAGTCCTAACAACGTAAAATAAGTTTTAAAGTAGTAGAATGCTTAACATTTTACAATTACTATGAAATCTGCGTAATTGTAAGCTTACGAAATTGATATACTTCAGTAAAAAATCGTCTACAAGAATACGCCAGTAGCAGAAAATCAAAAATTTCATTATCAATACTATCAAGTTCAGGAACGAAACACTAGAGGACTGAGTATAAAATATTACATCACTACGTCTATCTCGCTATCATAGCTGGCTTAACTTTTCACCTTAAAACAGTGACTATCATTTACTTATTTAAAAACAAAGTATAATTCTCAAGTTTCGTTAATATAAATTGAAAACGACAATATGGAATCTCAAGAATTTTAAATCCATAAATCGAGTAACTGCTGATTCCCTTGTATTATAAACGAAACACACTAAATATCGAATTTACCCACAAGGCACTAGTTCTGAGAATGGAGCGTACGTGCGCACAACGCTGTACCTATCTGCTGGCTAAGTGTGGATGCGTTTGTATTATAGAGTATTTCCGCCCCCACACTTCCAACAGAGACTCAGCAGTAAATTTGTAGGCTTACGACGCTAGTGTGACTTTGTGCTCAACAAAACCAAATTAAGTTAATGTTTGTAAAGGTTACATAGGTGAAAATAGTTTATTATTCAACTAGAAATGAAAATGTTTATATAGACACTTTTTGTTTGTTTGTTGCTGAGCGCAAAGCGACACAATGGACTATCTATGATGTGCCCACCACTAGTATCGAACCCCAGTTGTTAGCGTGATAAGCCTTTAGATTTGCTGCTACGCCATTGGGGAACTATATCGACGCAGTTAATAAAATGTTAAGCCTTGTTTTTGTCTACTGGATCATTATTAATTTGTTTGTCTACTGAATCATTGTTAATATGTTTCTCTATTGAATCGTTGTTAATGTGCTTGTCTATTGGATCATTGTTAATGTGCTTGTCTATTGGATCATTGTTAATGTGTTTGTCTATTGGATCGATGTTAATCTCCTTGATTACTTGATCGTTGTTAATGTGCTTGTCTACTGGATCGTTGTTAGTGTGCTTGTCTACTGGATCGTTTTTAATGTGTTAGTCTACTGGATCGTTGTTAGTGTGCTTGTCTACTAAATAGTTGTTGGTGTGCTTGTCTATTAAATAGTTGTTAATGTGCTTGTCTACTGGATCGTTGTTAATGTGTTTGTCTACTGGATCGTTGTTAATGTGTTTGTCTACTGGATCGTTGTTAGTGTGCTTGTCTACTGGATCGTTGTTAATGTGTTTGTCTACTGGATCGTTGTTAGTGTGCTTGTCTACTGGATCGTTGCTAATGTGTTTGTCTACTGGATCGTTGTTAGTGTGCTTGTCTACTGGATCGTTGTTAGTGTGCTTGTCTACTGGATCGTTGTTAGTGTGCTTGTCTACTGGATCGTTGTTAATGTGTTTGTCTACTGGATCGTTGTTAGTGTATTTGTCTACTGGATCGTTGTTAGTGTGCTTGTCTACTGGATCGTTGTTAATGTGTTTGTCTACTGGATCGTTGTTAGTGTATTTGTCTACTGGATCGTTGTTAGTGTGCTTGTCTACTGGATCGTTGTTAATGTGTTTGCATGACTGGTAGTTAGGGCGCTCAATTCGCTCGCAATATATGGGTCGCAGGATCGAAACCTATCACCGAACATGTTCGCCCGTGGCTGCGTTAATACCGTGATGATCAGTCTAACTATTCGTAGTTAAAAAGTAACCCAAGAGTTGGCGGTGGGTGATGTTGCCTATCTTCCTTTCCTCTTTTGTATCATTTCAAAATAGGCCTCAAACAGTTTAGCGTGAAATTCAATAAACAAGCAAACAGAAAATGTTGTACCATTGCCAAAATGTTTTAAAATATTTGGTGCTATTGTTGAGGAAATAACCACAGCAGAACCATAAACGAAACTTTAATTTTTAACTACAGTCTCATCTTAACTGATTAAATTTGATACTTAACTTTGATGTTATTGTTGAGGAAATAACCACAGAAGAACCATAAACGAAACTTTAATTTTTAACTACAGTCTCATCTTAACTGATTAAATTTGATACGTTGATGTTATTGTTGAGGAAATAACCACAGAAGAACCATAAATGAATCTTTAATTTTTAACTACAGTCTCATCTTAACTGATTAAATTTGATACTTTGATGTTATTGTTGAGGAAATAACCACAGAAGAACCATAAACGAAACTTTAATTTTTAACTACAGTCTCATCTTAACTGATTAAATTTGATACTTTGATGTTATTGTTGAGGAAATAACCACAGAAGAACCATAAAAGAAATTTTATTTTTTAACTACAGTCTCATCTTAACTGATTAAATCTGATACTTAACTTTGGTGTTATTGTTGATTTAAAAAGTGAGAAATTTGGATAATATTTTTATCTAGGTGACTCCTGAGATGTTTAAGGTACTAAAACATTAATCTTGGTTTGAGTGAAAACTGTATAAAACTGTCAGTTATTTACGATGTCAGTAGTAATTTAAATACAGTATAAAAAATTCAATGCAACGAACTGATAGTGCTCATTTAAAATACATAGTATATATATATATGTCAGATCCACGAACATGAATTGTTCAGAATACAAATATGTTAAAACTGCATAGAAACTTAATCAAGTTAAGTAGTACTTTGAGCTATCTACAAATGTTGTAAAGATTAACAACTCTATAAGCACAAATTAAATAACGAAGAATAAACACAAATTTACAAAATATGAAGTCGAAACTAGACGTGGTAATCATTTTCATATTTTGTTAAGTTGTGTTTGTTACTTAAGTTGTGCTTATAATGTTAATCTTTACAATATGTACAAGAACTTACCCATATGTCAGACTTAATATTGAGCGATAGTCTCCTCAACGACCCCCTGTCGGTTCACGGACAAAGAAAGTCCAACAGATAAAGGAAGGTCGTTCAGACTCAGTGTATAATGATCGATTTTTGATTGACTCAGTGTATAATGATCGGTTTTTGATTGGGCCATTGTTAACAATCGCTGCTAACCCTGAAGTTATCTAGACGCTAGGCCTGTGAAGTTAAGAAAAAGGACATTGGGATAACTACCCTCTTCGAATCATTTAGTGATTTCTAACCGAACTTTATGTCTTTTCTTCAGAGACTGTCTACTTAAAACTTGTTTCTTATCCGTATTTATACAATATTTGTGCGAATTAACGCACTAGCCGTATCGCCTATCCATCTGAGTTGATGATGATATCAACTAAAGAAAAAAAAAGTAACCTTTTAGAAGTGTCAACTAAAGAAAAAATTTAACCTTTTGGAAATGTCAACTAAAGAAAAAAAATTAACTTTTAGAAGTTTAATAATTATTCTTTTTATTTGTTCATTGGTTCTAAAACAGACTTTTAATGGATATCTTATACCAAAGTCTGGTGGAGATCTTACATCAAAGTCTGGTGGAAATCTTATATCAAAGTCTGGTGAAGATCTTACATCAAAGTCTGGTGAAGATCTTACATCAAAGTTTAATGGAGATCTTATACCAAAGTCTGGTGGAAATCTTACATCAAAGTTTAATGGAGATCTTATATCAAAGTCTGGTGGAAATCTTATACCAAAGTCTGCTAGAAATGTTATAATTAAATCTGCTGAAGAGCTTATATACAGCTAGCATAGATTTACGACATCTTGCCTACCTCTGTTAATAAATGTATTATTAAACTTCAAATGACTGAGTTATTTCTTCCTCACTACCCATGTGAATCGCATATTACACAATGTTCAGTAACTCTGTATTTTGAATACTCACAACAAAGAAGTGATAAAAACACTAGATGAAATTTCTCATCTTAATTAAAAAATACACTGAAGACCACACTAGTTGTTAGTGAGATTAATCTCAATATCTATGGTATTTTTGTTTACTTAATATAAAATACGCTGAAGACCACGCTAGTTGTTAGTGAGATTAATCTCAATATCTATGGTATTTTTGTTTACATAATATAAAATACGCTGAAGACCACACTAGTTGTTAGTGAGATTAATATCAATATCTATGGTATTTTTGTTTGCATAATATAAAATACACTGAAGACCACACTAGTTGTTAGTGAGATTAATCTCAATATCTATGGTATTTTTCTTTACATGTTTGTGTGTGACTTACTTTATTAATCACCATAATGGGTCAGTGGTAAGTTTACGGACTTACAACGCTAAAATCCGGGGTTCGATACCCCGCGATGGATAGAACGCATACAGTTGATTGTGTAGCTTTGCACAATATATATATCTATATATACACACACAAAAAATTAAAGAGGAACGCAGATATTAAATTCTCAACTAGAAAAAAAAAGTTAGGAAAAATACCATATACATTGATTTTTATTATTCGATACTTATTCATAAATGTTCATGCTGTTATTTCATTTCATTCTACTAAATTTCTTGTTTTTTATGGCTTGTTCTTGTTCGATAAAAGCCCGCGAAACCTGTATTTCTACTTCTCTCAAATTTCTTCAATACTTTTAATAACGTGTTTTGCATAAGTGGAAGAGCAAAAATATATATGTATATTTAAAACAATTTCTAACAACCAGAATTTAATAATCTGCACGTTAAGAAGGTTTAGTTTGTTTCCTTGGTAATTGTTTCCTTGGTAATTAGCAACCGTTTACTCCGCGATAGTCTAACGAGAATCAGGAACTTCGACAGTTTTCTGTATTTTATACGAAATAATTTCGTATCGTGTTTTCCAGTTGACCAACGCCTCTGGATGCTGATTACTAAAAAACCGCAATACATGTTCACAATAGTTGTACGATATTATTAAATCGTAAACTGTTATTAGAAGCGTCTTGGTCGATGGAGAATATGTGATCAGAAATATAAATTTAATTCAATAATATAACCTGCATTCAAGCGTATCAACTACAGTCGAACTGGCGTGACTTTGTGGTTAGAGTGGCGAGCTGCGAATCGGAAGGTTCATGGTTCGAACCGATATATTTTGCTGAACATATTGCACACTTTCGGCTGTAGGGGCGTTATAACTGTGACAGTCAATACTAAATTATTAAGCAGCTGCTAGTACTAACTATTTTCGATTCTTCTAGTTAACACCTCTAAATTATATATTACTGTGCCTGAACATTAAGGGTCTCTGGCGTCAGCCAATACGTCGCGTAAAGTTCCGTTTTGATTGAAGATACCAATACAATTTATGTCTGTAAAGCTACAAATTATCATTCGCATTAATCTCTCAGTTTTAGTTGTTGTTTTTGGTTTCGAAAATTTCAATTGTTGAGAATTCTTCACACTCATATGCAAAATTATCCACACAAAATTACACTTGTGGATATTTAGTTAAGGGCACGTTCATAATGATTAACGCAATGCACTTGGGCCGGGCGTGGCCTTAATGATTAGCGTGTCGTAGTTCGAAACTGAGGATTCGTGTGGCTTACTAAATCTCGTTCAATACTCTAGGGCCGTGGGTGCATTATATGAATTAAGGTCCAAACACACTATTCTATCAGAGTAACCCAACAGTTGGCGGTAAGTGCTGTTCACTAGCTACCTTCCATCTATCAATTCAAGATTAAAAATTGTTAATTCAGATAGCCTTTATGTGGGTTTGCGCAAACTTCCGAAACAAATAAAGATGTCTCCTCCAACCTTAATTATCGAGCGCTAATAGTAGCAAAAAAGAATGTTATTAGTGTCCAAGAACCCAGTCTCCAATAGACGGAGAAGCGTTCACTTCCATCTCCCAATAAACTTCGATAGTTTTACGATTATCTCCAACTGGAATTGAGTTTTTTGGACCACAATGATTTTGAAGATAATTTGGAAGCTGGAGATTAAAAGTCGGAAAGATATAGAGATTTTGGTAAAAAAAAAAGAAAGACAGAAGTTGTTGTAACGTAATTACTAAACTGTTTATTTTCACGTTAATTTCGCTTATTTTGCACATGTTTTCCAGTATGTCTTGGTTCCCATTGCATTAAAAAAGACCCAAGTACTGACATTCAGTTGTAACATTTTCCGGAAGAACGTGCCCCCGAATATCCCTAATTTCTTTACTGCATATGATTTATTTAATTAAGGGTAGGTACATGAAATACATGTCTGATGTATAATCTTATGTGTAGCTATAGTTATTGTCTAAGAAGTTTTTATACAACGACTGAACGTGAAAATAATTCATAAGGTTTAATGGCTACTACAACCTAGCGGATTTTATGCAAACCTTTATTCTCATAATTTTATATTATATATTATTATAAAAAATATATATTAGGCCTGCAAATTGATGTTAAGCTGAAAGACCGAAATCGCTTACTATGACAAACAACAACAACAAAAAGAAAATTATCATAATGCGTACGGTTCTTTTCAAACGACCAGAAATCTTGTTTGTTTGAAGTTAAGCACAAAGCTACACAATGGGCTATCTGTGCTCTGCCCACCACGGGTATCGAAACCCGCTTTCCAGTATTGTAGGTCCGCAGACATACCGCTGTGCCACTGAAGGGAGGGAGCACCAGAAATCTAAATGAATTTTTTTCCTCGGGTTTTAGCTGTCTCTAATCGTCCACAACGCATTTTCTTATATTATAAGCTGAGGTGATACAAAATAACATTGAATTTGCGTTTGTTACTGTTTGCTTTCACCTGCACCGCGGTAGCTCAACCGTAAGCTTGAGGGCTTATAACGCTAAAGATCGAGGTTCGATCTCTAAGGTGGGCAAAACTCAAATAGCTCACTTTACAGCTTTGCGCTTAATAACAAACCATGTTTTCACCCACAACGCATTCAGGCTATTGCCTAACAGCCACAACTGGACGTGATCATTTATTCACCACCCAAAAACTAAAATCCTGCAGTCTAAACATTTTCAAGATGGCAGGAACGAATTCGGATTTTTCTTACAATTGTTTTTAAAAGGTTGACTTTAGAAAGTATTATATTAACTTGATAAAATAATATGCTTCGAGCATTTCAATATGTTTTATGATAACTCTTTGAACTAGAGGGTTGTTGCCATTCTTACATTCTTCGACAAATTACATGAAAATCTTAACACAACGCGTTGGGGTTAAAAACGTAATGGCCACAACCCACAAACCAAAATCCTATTTTATTTTGTAGTTATTTCGTTTGTACTCTTTAACTATACAGCCAAAATACGTTGTGGTTGTTTTGAAAAAGCCTGAGCCCAATACAAAAATCTATCATTTCTGTTGCTGGTCATCTTAAAAAGGCCACAGCACGATGGGTTTTTGTTTTTTCTTGTTCAGTGAGCGATTTCGGTTTTTGGGCTTAACAGATATACGCTTCAGTAAACTTAAGTAAATTTTTGCAGAGCTGTTTACTTTTGTTGCTAGTTTTGGGAGCTATTATATAAATAAAAAAAAAACTACAAACGCCCACTGTTATTGATTTTAGTTTCAATCTATAACTGTGCAAAATTGATTACTTCTAGTGTTAGAGTTTTGAGAGTTATTTCTTAGCTGGTTTTAGTTTCAATCTATAACAGTGCGAATCTCCTTATATTAATGTTAGAGTTTTGAAAGTTATATTATAACTGTGAAAAACTTCAAATACATACTGTTCTTGATTTTAGTGTTAAACTAAAACTCTTCAAAACTATTTCTTGTGTTAGAGTTTTAAGAGTTATTCCACAGCCATAAAAAACTACAAATTTCCATTACTAGTTTCTTCATGATTAGTTCCTAACCCAAAAACTACAGATTTCATATTATTTAAAGAGGCATTTTGTATGTGTGAATAATCAGCTTAAGTCCAGGTCGACACGAAGTGCCTAAAGTTCAGGTCGATACGAAGTGCCTAAAGTTCAGGTCGACACGAAGTGCCTAAAGTTCAGGTCGACACTATGTGCCTAAAGTTAGGTCAACATTAAGTGCCTAAAGTTCAGCTCGATATGAAGTGACTGAAGTTCAGCTCGACATGAAGTGACTAAAGTTCAGGTCGACACGAAATGACTAAAGTTCAGCTGGACACGAATAGACTGAAGTTCAGCTCGACACGAAGTGCCTAAAGTTCAGGTCGACACGAAGAGACTGCAGTTCAGCTCGACACGAAGTGCCTAAAGTTCAGGTCGACACAAAGTGACTGAAGTTCAGATCGACACGAAGTGTCCAAAGGTCTGGTCGACACGAAGTGACTGAAGTTCAGGTCGACACCAAGTACCTAAAGTTTATCTCGACATGAAGTGACTAAATTTCAGATCGACACGAAGTGCCTAAAGTGACGTGACAAACTGATTTTAATTCAACCAGAGTGCTGAGATAAGATGCCAAAACGGAACATGATTTGTTTCTTTCATCAAACACATTACGAGGCTAACAACTCTGAAAAAGTAGTCAGCAAATGAAAAACACAACAACAACAAAACAGTTCCTGAACAGTGTGTAAATAAGTGCAAAAGTGTACCTAGTTAAAGAAGGTTGGTACGTTTTAGTCGAATGTATAATCTAACTGAAAATTATGAATCTTAAGAACCTCTGACGTCACTGTGACGTGTGCAGTATATGTTTACGAAGGGTCTTTTATGTACAGAATGTTGGTTTACTCAATACAAAGAGTGTAGGTCAATTTTACATATTCATATGATTAGGGATAACGAACACTAGAGATTCGACGAAGCGTATACATTGTCTGTTTCTAAAAATAAAAACTACTGGCGAATACTTTCTTCAGAATTAATGGCAGTGATGCCAAAAACAGGTGAAATCATTCTAGGATGACGTCATTACGATTGTCCTGGATTATTTTGTTCGTCTGTAGAGTCTGATTCATAATGGAAGATGTGGGTGTATTACACATCACGCCTTACCGCCCCCCAACACTTGTTTTCCTGTGATTGGATAAAGCTGACACGTCACAGGTTGCACCACAGCTGTTAGCAGCACACTCTGCAGAATATGGAACCTAAAACTTTCGTATGGCATCACAAACACACAAACAAACAAAAATGATGTTTTATTAACCGTTATTCATGATGTTAGGATAACCCGTAGGTTCAAGAAATCAATTTAACACAAAGATATAAAACCTTATAACCCGAGCGCTTTCGAAAAGTGAACCTTTCTTCTTCAGGGGCAAACTGGGGAATTATTAGCCGTTATGAACTTCTGATTGTTTACATATTTCAAGTTTGAGGAAGCGATTTTATACGGGTCTTATCACTTTGTTCAATTAAAATTTACTTTTGTTTCTAAAAATATTTAACTTATGGGCTCTAGTCAGGTCCCTGAATTAGCGTTATTTCCACCTGAGCTAAAGCACCATTTATATAATGAGATTCAGTGTTTGTGTGTGACACGTAACTCCTCATAGATCACGATTACCAGTCAGATCTCTAGACCGGGAAGTTAAAGAGTTTGATATCTAGACTGGGATGTTAAGTAGCTAGATCTCTACACCACACGTTAATCAACCAGTTCTCTATACCGGGACGTTGATCTGTCACATCTCCAGATCATGACCATCTGAAAACACGTGTGATGTAACACTTGCCTTTAATGTACGTAGCTTAGCTTATCTCTTCTTTGTAATAGCCTGTTACGAATGTCCGTCACTTCATATACAACTGCTATAAATATTTGTATCTTCAACAAATGGTACTACTGTACTTCACGGTTTCTACAAATAAAGGAAAATGAGGAAATTCATCCCGAATCTAATGTAATACGTATTCAAGTACGTTTCATATTGTTATATCACTTACGTCAATGTTTAGAGTAAAGATGAATAACAATGTGTTGGTTTCAACTGCATCATACCAGTCTGTATTACACTCTGTGTAATGTGGTCGAATACCAGTCTGTATTACACTCTGTGTGATGTGGTGCAATACCAGTCTGTATTACACTCTGTGTGATGTGGTCGAATACCAGTCTGTATTACACTCTAGTGTGATGTTGTCGAATACCAGTCTGTATTACACTCTGTGTGATGTGGTGCAATACCAATCTGTATTACACTCTAGTGTGATGTGGTCCGATACCAGTCTGTATTACACTCTAGTGTGATGTTGTCGAATACCAGTCTGTATTACACTCTGTGTAATGTGGTCGAATACCAGTCTGTATTACACTCTGTGTGATGTGGTCCGATACCAGTCTGTATTACACTCTAGTATGATGTGGTCGAATACCAGTCTGTATTACACTCTAGTGTGATGTTGTCGAATACCAGTCTGTATTACACTCTGTGTGATGTGGTGCAATACCAATCTGTATTACACTCTAGTGTGATGTGGTCGAATACCAGTCTGTATTACACTCTAGTGTGATGTTGTCGAATACCAGTCTGTATTACACTCTGTGTGATGTGGTGCAATACCAATCTGTATTACACTCTAGTGGGATGTGGTCCGATACCAGTCTGTATTACACTCTAGTGTGATGTTGTCGAATACCAGTCTGTATTACACTCTGTATAATGTGGTCGAATACCAGTATGTATTACACTCTGTATAATGTTGTCGAATACCAGTCTGTATTACACTCTGTGTGATGTGGTGCAATACCAATCTGTATTACACTCTAGTGTGATGTGGTCCGATACCAGTCTGTATTACACTCTTGTGTGATGTTGTCGAATACCAGTCTGTATTACACTCTGTATAATGTGGTCGAATACCAGTATGTATTACACTCTGTATAATGTGGTCGAATACCAGTCTGTATTACACTCTGTATAATGTGGTCGAATACCAGTCTGTATTACACTCAGTGTGATGTGGTGCAATACCAGTCTATATTATACTCTGTGTGATATAGTCGAATACAAGTCTGTATTACTCTCTAGTGTGATGTGGTCGAATACCAGTCTGTATTACCTTCTGTGTGGTGTGGTGCAATACCCAGTCTGTCTTACACTTTGTGTGATGTTGTCGAATACCAGTCTGTATTACATTCTATGTAATGTGGTCGAATACCAGTATGTATTACACTCTGTATAATGTGGTCGAATACCAGTCTGTATTACACTCTGTATAATGTGGTCGAATACCAGTCTGTATTACACTCTATGTAATGTGGTCCGATACCAGTCTGTATTACACTCTGTGTGATGTGGTCGAATACAAGTCTGTATTACTCTCTAGTGTGATGTGGTCGAATACCAGTCTGTATTACACTCTGTATAATGTGGTCGAATACCAGTCTGTGTTACACTCTGTGTGATGTGGTGCAATACCACTTTGTATTACACTCTAGTGTGATGTGGTCGAATACCAGTCTGTATTACACTCTGTATGATGTGGTCGAATACAAGTCTGTATTACACTCTAGTGTGATGTGGTTTAATACCAGTCACTGGTATTCGACCACATCACACTAGAGTGTAATAAACTGTATTACACTCTATATAATGTGGTCCGATACCAGTCTGTATTACACTCTGTGTGATATGGTCGAATACAAGTCTGTATTACTCTCTAGTGTGATGTGGTCGAATACCAGTATGTATTACACTCTATGTAATGTGGTCCGATACCAGTCTGTATTACACTCTGTATAATGTGGTCGAATACCAGTCTGTGTTACACTCTGTGTGATGTGGTGCAATACCACTTTGTATTACACTCTAGTGTGATGTGGTCGAATACCAGTCTGTATTACACTCTGTATGATGTGGTCGAATACAAGTCTGTATTACATTGTAGTATGATGTGTTCGAATACAAGTCTGTATTACTCTCTAGTGTGATGTGGTCGAATACCAGTCTGTATTACACTCTATGTAATGTGGTCCGATACCAGTCTGTATTACACTCTAGTGTGATGTGGTTTAATACCAGTCTTTATTACACTCTAGTGTGATGTGGTCGAATACCAGTCTGTATTACACTCTAGTGTGATGTGGTCGAATACCAGTCTGTATTACACTCTGTATGATGTGGTCGAATACAAGTCTGTATTACACTCTAGTTGATGTGGTCGAATACCAGTCTGTATTACACTCTGTATGATGTGGTCGAATACAAGTCTGTATTACATTGTATATGATGTGAATACCAGTCTGTACTACACTCTATGTAATGTGGTCGAATACCAGTCTGTATTACACTCTAGTATGATGTGGTCGAATACCAGCCTGTATTACACTCTGTGTGATGTGGTCGAATACAAGTCTGTATTACACTCTAGTGTGATGTGGTCGAATACCAGTCTGTATTACACTCTAGTGTGATGTGGTGCAATACCAATCTGTATTACACT
>NW_013667028.1:184309-194724 GCF_000517525.1 Limulus polyphemus
GGTCGAATACCAGCCTGTATTACACTCTGTGTGATGCGGTCGAATACCAGTCTGTGTTACACTCTGTGTGATGTGGTGCAATACCACTTTGTATTACACTCTAGTGTGATGTGGTTGAATACCAGTCTGTATTACGCTCTGTATGATGTGGTCGAATACCAGTCTTTATTACACTCTAGTGTGATGTGGTCGAATACCAGTCTGTATTACACTCTAGTGTGATGTGGTGCAATACCAATCTGTATTACACTCTATGTAATGTGGTCGAATACCAGTCTGTATTACACTCTGTATAATGTGGTCGAATACCAGTCTTTATTACACTCTAGTGTGATGTGGTCGAATACCAGTCTGTATTACACTCTAGTGTGATGTGGTCGAATACCAGTCTGTACTACACTCTGTATGATGTGGTCGAATACAAGTCTGTATTACATTGTAGTATGATGTGTTCGAATACCAGTCTGTACTACACTCTATGTAATGTGGTCGAATACCAGTCTGTATTACACTCTAGTGTGATGTGTTCGAATACCAGTCTGTACTACACTCTATGTAATGTGGTCGAATACCAGTCTGTATTACACTCTAGTGTGATGTGGTCGAATACCAGCCTGTATTACACTCTGTGTGATGCGGTCGAATACCAGTCTGTGTTACACTCTGTGTGATGTGGTGCAATACCACTTTGTATTACACTCTAGTGTGATGTGGTTTAATACCAGTCTTTATTACACTCTAGTGTGATGTGGTCGAATACCAGTCTGTATTACACTCTAGTGTGATGTGGTCGAATACCAGTCTGTATTACACTCTATATAATGTGGTCGAATACCAGTCTGTATTACACTTTGTATGATGTGGTCGAATACATGTCTGTATTACACTCTAGTGTGATGTGGTTTAATACCAGTCTTTATTACACTCTAGTGTGATGTGATCGAATACCAGTCTGTATTACACTCCATGTAATTTGGTCCGATACCAGTCTGTTTTACACTCTCTGTAATGTGGTCGAATACCAGTCTGTATTACACTCTGTATAATATGGTCGAATACCCGTCTGTATTACACTCTCTGTAATGTGGTCGAATACCAGTCTGTATTACACTCTGTGTAATGTGGTCGAATCAGATTTTATAGGCATCTTGTTTTTTAAATAAATAAAAATTCAACACATTTTACAGAAGCCGTTTTGTAACAGGAAATATGAGAGTCTGAAAATGGCAAAGCTATTGGCAGACACTATACATCCATGTGTAAATGAACATAAGCTAAATAGCTATATTTTAATAAAATGTGTTTTTCCATAGAGATCCTACAGTGCAGGAGAGATAGGTGGAAAACTTACAGTTCTATACTTTAAGAAGTTGTCACGTGTTAACCATAACAAACAGGAGTAATGACTGGATTCAAACCCAGTAACTAGGAACAGAGAGAATCCATCGTAAGATATTTAAAAAAATCGAAATTCTATAGAAACTGTTAAATGATAAACTTGAATGAAAGATCAACAAAGTAAGGAATTTCACATTACTTTAGCTTTGATTGACAAAGTAAGGAATTTCACATTACTTTAGCTTTGATTGACAAAGTAAGGAATTTCACATTACTTTAGCTTTGATTGACAAAGTAAGGAATTTCACATTACTTTAGCTTTGATTCCCAGTTTTAAATAATTTTATATGCACTGAGTCACCAGTCTAACGTAATCTGAAGATAGAAAGAAATCTGTTGTAGGTCAAACCACCGAAGTCAACAAGGAGTTGACTACAGATATATATATATATACTGTTGGGGATACAATACCCTTCTTCAGGTATCACTAACTGAGCAGTAAATCCGTAAACGAAAACATCGCGTGACAATGTAACAACTGAACGTGTATAACAATTCTTACAAACGCTTGAAACAATATGAAGTTATATATATAAATAAACATACAAGATACATACATACATGTATATATATATATTTACATACATAGATACACACATACATACATACACATGCGCGCGCGCGCACGCACATACATATATAATTATATACACATTATGGTTTTTAAAAAGAGTAAAATTCTAGAACTGGGAATTTGGTAAAAGTAAATATAGGATTGGTCGATAAAAGTTATAAGAAAAAAAAGTAAATATAGGATTGGTCGATAAAAGTTTTAAGAAAAAAAGTAAATATAGGATTGGTCGATAAAAGTTATAAGAAAAAAAGTAAATATGGGATTGGTCGATAAAAGTTATAACAAAAAAGTAAATATAGGATTGGTCGATAAAAGTTATAAGAAAAAAAGTAAATATGGGTTTACTTTTTTCTTATAACTTTTATCGACCAATTATAGGATTGGTCGATAAAAGTTATAAGAAAAAAAAAGAATATTTACTGTATAAAACTTTTTAAGAGAGGATGAATTAAAGCGATAAATATTACAAAAAGCTAAAACGTTCATTAATTCCACCGTAATTCGCTGTTATATTTGTTTGTAGGGCCTTCTTGAAATGGTCAAGGGTATGGTTGTGGAAACATTAAAATATATGATGCATTTTGATGTGCAGTTATACTGACCTTTAATGTAAAAACTCAATTTATGTATCTGCGCGGATTTTCTAGAGTCAATGTTAGCACACGTGTTACAGCGTTTTCTTTTTACAAGGATAAATACTTACAATAAAATTTAACCATGTTGAGGTGGGTGTTTTAAGGCTACTACGAACTACGTAGTTTCCAATATTCGTATCGTGACGGTAGGATATTATGGGGGTCTTGGAAAAATATATTTAGTGTGTTAGATTCTTTTAAAATGTAAAAATTGCTTAGAATAATGTCTTTAACTTGTTTGTTGTGTGTGTAGTATGTGAGGATAAAGGAACGGCCTGGTACAGGAGATTTTAGAGTTTTGTTTACATGAGAGACGAAGAGAAGTTGTAGTCTTGATTTACAACAGTGTTGCGGGCTTTTTTTCAGGACATTCTTAGGGTAGTCACAATCACGTTTCTGTTAGTAGTTTTAATGTTAGAGCTCACCTCATTATTTGTGATGTCTTTATTGCAACTTCAAACTCTGATATTAATTGTACTCATTTTAAACATTGAAGCTTTAATAGAATATTCACCATCAGCTGAATATTATCTGATGACTTCAATTCCTGTGCCCCCCCTCCCAGTGGCACATCGGTATGTCTGCGGACTTACAACGCTTGAATCCGGGTTTCGATACACGTGGTAGGCAGAGCACAGATAGCCCATTGTGTAGCTTTGTGCTTAATTACAAACAAACAATCAATTCCCGCTCAGCAGAATTGAAATCATTTTCCATAGTCGTGCCTAGACCAGTACTGGATATGTCGTATCCCTGATTAGCCCTGGTATTGAACGAAAGGCCTCGTCGACACTGGATATCAAAGGTGTAGCGTGGTTGACATATAAAATTATAACGTATTCTCCTTTCTTTTTATAGATTTCGATTTTTTAGAATTGTGTGAAAAGCGAAAATCATATTAACATGCTCTTATAAACCTTCAAAAGTTCATTCCTACATGTTATTTAGAAGACAATGTAATATATACGTAAATGCATCGTTATCCTAAAGCTAAAAGCAAAACAAAAAGTGGAAAGCCACAAATTAACACCCACTATTGTGTATATGTTACTTGCACGTGGCAGCGCGCTTATAAATGGCGCACAGTAGGATTCTAAGCTCATTACTCGTGAAGCTTCTTTTAATCCCACTGGATTAGCAACATGGCGCTTAAATAGCTCTTAAACTTGATTAATGGAAGTATATATATATATATATACTGTTAGACGAAACATCGTTCGGAAATAAGCGTCAAATACATGGAGTGATACATACGTCGTCTAGATGAGCGTCAAATGCATACCTTGATACTTACATTCACACATAAATACATGTATATACTAACAAAAATGCATATATGTGTTTTCTTACTAAACTAGTCACATAACTACACATACATACATGAAAACAAAAGTCATATACTTACACTTACATACATGTATACATGAGTCATATAACTACACTTACATACATGAGTCATATAACTATACTTAAATACATGAATACATGAGTCATATAACTACACTTAAATATATGTATACATGAGTCATATAACTACACTTAAATATATGTATACATGAGTCATATAACTATACTTACATACATGAGTCATATAACTATACTTAAATACATGTATACATGAGTCATATAACTACACTTAAATACATGTATACATGAGTCATATAACTATACTTAAATATATGTATACATGAGTCATATAACTACACTTACATACATGTATACATGAGTCATATAACTATACTTACATACATGTATACATGAGTCATATAACTACACTTACATATATGTATACATGAGTCATATAACTACACTTACATACATGAGTCATATAACTATACTTAAATACATGTATACATGAGTCATATAACTACATTTAAATATACGTACGTATGTATACATCAGTCATATAACTACACTTACATACATGTATACATGAGTCATATAACTATACTTACATACATGTATACATGAATTATATAGCTACACATACATACATGTATACATGAGTCATATAACTACACTTAAAAATTGAAATCAAAAAGAAAACCTCGATACATTTTAGAAATAAATATAAATAATACAACATTTGTTCAACTTATTGGCAAACTATTTAACTAAAGTTATTCCTTCACCAGTCCCACTTTAGAACTCCTTATATTGTAGTTGAGTCGTTTTGAGAAAAATACAACATTTGTTCAACTTATTGACAAACTATTTAACTAGAGTTATTCCTTCACCAGTCCCACTTTAGAACTCCTTATATTGTAGTTGAGTCGTTTTGAGAAAAATACAACATTTGTTCAACTTATTGGCAAACTATTTAACTAGAGTTATTCCTTCACCAGTCCCACTTTAGAACTCCTTACATTGTAATTGAGTCGTTTTGAGAAAAATACAACATTTGTTCAACTTATTGGCAAACTATTTAACTAGAGTTATTCCTTCACCAGTCCCACTTTAGAACTCCTTACATTGTAGTTGAGTCGTTTTGAGAAAAATGCAACATTTGTTCAACTTATTGGCAAATTGTTTTGTATTAGTTATTCTTATACCACTCCCACTCTAGAAACACTCCATATACTGTAGTTGAGACATGTTAAAAAAAAAACATTTGTTAAAGTTTTTCCACACCCTGGATATAGATGTCTCTTTCATAATCAAACGTACTACGAAACGTGCTATCCTTCAAGGATAAACTGACGAAGCTATAGGAGTTAATAGTAGTTGATCAATTTAATGAGAGATGATAGTATTTTTTTGGTTTATCAAGAAAGTTGTTCTAAGTCCCGTGCTATTAATACAACTCCTTACGCCATTATCGTTTGTGCTTCATTTAATGGCCGTAGCAGTTTACTATTGTTGGACACCGCTAATTCTAACATAACAAACTGAAGCACAGGTTAGTATCTTAACAAAACTTCCAAGACCACGTTTCAGCAGACCAAAGACGTAAGTTCCATTGGAGCTGTGTTGGTGGACTTTGCAGGTATGATCGAATTCCATTGTTGTGATCCCAATTCTTGTTTTTACCTTGTTAACAGTACCATAAAATATAGCCAGCTTCATCCCAATGGCTTCTAGAGTCAGAGGGTTCTTTATCGTGACCGCAATATTCAGTCGTTGCTCCAAATAAGATATGAGGTGTAGTTAAGGAGCCCGTTGCTGTCCTAAACGCTCCGCTGAGCAAGGTTTTCCCAAGAACAGAGGAAAGCTCCCTTCTTCGAAACTTTGTATACTTGAACTCTTCCTTGTTTAACAGCTCCATTATACGCAATCCTCCAGCCATAAATCTTCCCATGACCGTATTGCACGTCGAGTGGTCGATAACTCGCATTAAACCAAATATGTTAGATGTTAAACGTATCGCCCGTGACATCACAGTTCCATGTGTGGCGTTAACACTACCTTGGATTAGCATAGACAAATCTTTCAAAGAAGATGGGCTTACCCCTCGTTACCTATTACTTATATGCAAAACGTCATGTTGGCTCCATAACCAGATGTTTTCACCAATGTATTAGACAAGCTCGGTAGGTCTCGTGCAATTTACGAACATTCGCTCATGCGTACAGATGTGTTTTTCATACAAAAAAACACTGAAGCATTTTGTTCACAGCTGCTGAGTGAAGTATTCAAACATAGGAGCATATTCCAATCTTCTACTCAATAGTTTACTTAAAGCTTGCATATTCGATGATCGTTATTTCCTTAGTAGTGTGAAATAGTGAAAGTAAACCTATTGATAAAAATCACACGAAAATTGTTACTGGTCTTACAATGTCGATGACTTTTTAAAATCAAAACAATCTTATCTTGTATACAGATTTTATTACTCTTTTTTTTATGAACTCTTATTCATATGTAAAAAGGAACGCAAGTAAGATTTGGGTTTAGTATTGATTTTTACGTGTATTCTTGAATTCGTTTGGTGTCTCGAGAATGTATAGCGTTTCATAACCAAATCCATTTCAGAAGATCGGTGTCTCGCGTCCATAAGTTCTGGTTTGTTTCGCGAAAAGATATACAACAGTACCCATCGCCAACTCTTGGGCTATTCTAATTGAATGGTGAGGTTTGACCGTCACTCTCATAACGTACCCACTCAAAGCGCAATACTTAATTTTTTCTTCTGGCAACTGGACGCGAGCCACTCACCCTAAACTCGTTAACTACTAGATTAGGCCAAGTATAGAACTGTCTTTGGAATATGTTTAACTAATATTGAAGTATATTTAACTAATATTGGAGTAAGTTTAACTAATATTGAAGTATGTTTAATTAATATTGGAGTATACTTAACTATTATTGGTGTATGTTTAAGTAATATTGGAATAAGTTTAACTAATATTGGAGTAAGTTTAACTAATATTGAAGTATGTTTAACTAATATTGGAGTATGTTTAACTAATACTGGAGTAGGTTTAATTAATATTGAAGGATGTTTAACTAATATTGGAATAAATTTAACTAATATTGGAGTATGTTTAACTAATATTGGAGTAGGTTTAATTAATATTGAAGGATGTTTAACTAATATTGGAGTATGTTTAACTAAAATTGGAATAAGTTTAACTAATATTAGAGTATGTTTAAGTGATATTGGAGTATGTTTAAATAATATTGGAGTATTTTAAAGTTATATTGGAGTATGTTTAAGTAATGTTGGTGTATTTTAAAGTAATATTGGGGTATGTTTAACTAATATTGGAGTAAGTTTAACTAATATTGGAGTATGTTTAAGTAATACTTGAGTATGGTTAAGTAATATTGAAGTATGTTTAAATAATATTGGGGTATGTTTAATTAATTTTGAAGTATGCTTAACTAATATTGTAGTATGTTTAACTAATATTGGAGTATGTTTAACTAATATTGAGTATGTTTAACTAATATTGGAGTAAGTTTAACTAATATTGGAGTATGTTTAACTAATATTGGAGTATGTTTAAGTAATATTTGAGTATGTTTAACTAAAATTGGAGTATGCCTAACTATTATTGAAGTATGTTTAAGTAATATTGGAGTATGTTTAAGTAGTATTGAAGTATGTTTAACTAATATTGGAGTATGTTTAATTAATTTTGAAGTATGTTTAACTAATATTGGAGTATGTTTAACTAATATTGGAGTAAATTTAACTAATATTGGAGTATGTTTAACTAATAGGCGAATTTAAGCTGAAGATAAGTCTACTCCCAGTGTATTCTTGTATGAGGCCACAATTTAATAATTTAAGTGCAGTGTAAGCCCTAAAATGACGTAAGAAACATCTCATTCTGTTTGTGTTTTCTAAACGCTTTTATTTAATTTTAAAAGCAACAATATATAAACTTTATAGTAGGTTGAATCGATCGAATCATACAGAACGATATCCTATTACTTTTAATACATTTGTAAAAGTACTTTTAGCTCTTGAACTAAATAACAAACCTTAAAATAAATAATTGTGTACAATAAAAACTGATTTATGTTGCTACCTAGAAGTGTTCATTCTTAGCCATAGTTCAGGGATATTTCTTTGGTACTGCAAATGCTATTCAAATAAGAGGAGAATACATGCTATTTTTTATCATTTCATGTATCGCACTTATTTCCATTTTAGCTGTTAACAAACCTCACGCGCACAGATATTCACGGATAAAATCTTCTAAAATTAGATAGGTTGGGATTTCCTACTTCTCATCCTTTAGGGCCCAGCTTCCCTCCTCCTCCTCCACCATCATACAGTTTTTGAGGGTCCCTATACACTAATCAACAACTGGAGGCCTCATAATCCCCCCCCTCCCCACACACACATACAATGTAATATTACACAAAACAATCCGAAACTGAAGTTTTCTTCATATCGTTTTATATGATTTTGGTATATGATATAAGATTCTTAATATTATTATTATCCAAACTATGATAATTAATTAACTAATGAGTAACGAATGTAACCTTCGGAAGTCGAAGTTTCATCTTTTTGTACATTTTTCATTATTTGCTGAAAGAAATGGGAAAGAGGAAAATATGATTCTAACTTTTTAGCCAATTTCCAAAGATCGCTTTCCTGACTTAATATTTTGCGGGATAAAATCAACTGGTCTCTCGTTAATCTACAAATCCCTCTCTGGTTATTTCATGGTTTCGTGTCTTAAAAAATGGTTACTTTCATGTTAGTACGTATACTATAAATCCAGACATTAAGCGCACCGAACAGGAAAATGACGCGAATTAGTCGTTATCAACGGGTAATCACTTTAAATACGATAGTTTTAGTTGAAAGAGTAATACATTTCTTGTTTGATGGATTTCGCACAAAACTGCATAGGGGTTATCTAAGTTAGTCGTCTCTAATTTTATCTCAATTAGTCGTTGCTAATCTTATATGCGTTAGCCGTCTCTAATTTTATCTGAGTTATTTCTCTATTAATTTCTATCAGTTAGTCATCTTTAGTTTCATCTGAGATAGTCGTCGCTAATTTTATCTGGTTTAGTCATTTCCAAATTTTGCTTAGTTAGGCATCTCTAATTTTATCTAAGTTGGTCGTTTTTAACTGTATTTGCGTTATTTTTTTCTAATTTTATCTGCATTAGTCATCGCTAATTTTATCTGAGTTATTCGTCTCTTAATTTCTCTGAGTTAGTCGTTTCTAATTTTATCTGAGTTATTCGTCTCTAATTTTACATGAGTTAATTGTCGCTAATTTTATATGCGTTAGTTATCTCTACTTTTATCTGAATTAGTTGTCTGTAATTTTATCTCAGTTAGTCGTCTCTAAATTTAGCTGAGTTAGTCGTCGCTAATTTTATCTCAGTTCCCATCTGTAATTTTATCAGAGTTAGGCATCTCTAATTTTATCTGAGTTAGCCGTCTCTACATTTATCTGAGTTAGTCGTCTCTACATTTATCTGAGTTAGTCGTCGCTAATTTTATCTCAGTTCCCATCTCTAATTCTATCTGAGTTAGGCATCCCTAATATTATCTGAAATAGGCATCTTTAATTTTAGCTGTGTTAGTCGTCTCTACATTTATCTGAGTTAGTCATCTCTAATTTTATTTAAGATGGTCATCTCTAATTTTATTTGAATTAGTTCGCTAGTTTTATCTGAGTTATTTGTCTCTAAATTTATCTGAGTCAGGCATCTCTAATTTTATCTGGTTTAGCCATCTCTAATTTTATCTGAATTACGCATCTCTAATTTTAACAGAGTAAGTTGTCGCTAACTGTATCTGAGTTAGTCGTCGCTAATTTTATCTGTGTTAGTCGTGGCAAATTTTATCTGAATTATTTGTCTCTAATTTTATCTGAATTAGTCGTCTCTAATTTTATCGGAGTTATTCGTCGCTAATTTTTTCTGAGTTAGCCATCTCTAATTTCATCTATGTTAGTGGTCTTTAATTTTATTTGCGTTAGTCATCGCTAATTTTATCTGAATTAGTCGTCTCTAATTTTATTTGCGTTAGTCATCGCTAATTTTATCTGAATTAGTCGTCTCTAATTTTATCTGAATTAAACTGTCTCTAATTTTATCAAAGTTAGTCGTCTCTAATTTTATCTGAGTTAGTCGTTGCTAATTTTTTCTGAGTTAGTCGTCTCTAATTTTATCTGAATTAGTCGTTGCTCACCTTATATGCGTTAGCCGTCTCTAATTTTATCTGGTTTAGTCGTTTCTAAATTTTGCTTAGTTAGGCATCTGTAATTTTATCTAAGTTGGTCGTTTTTAATTATATTTGCGTTATTTGTTTCTAATTTTATCTGCGTTAGTCATCGCTAATTTTATTGAATTAGCCGTCTCTAATTTTATCTGAGTTATTCGTCGCT
>NW_013667028.1:195724-204531 GCF_000517525.1 Limulus polyphemus
GTCATCTTTAGTTTTATCTGAGATAGTCGTCGCTAATTTTATCTGAGTTAGCTATCTCTAATTTTATCTGGTTTAGTCATTTCCAAATTTTGCTTAGTTAGGCATCTCTAATTTTATCTAAGTTGGTCGTTTTTAATTGTATTTGCGTTATTTGTTTCTAATTTTATCTGCATTAGTCATCGCTAATTTTATCTGAGTTATTCGTCTTTAATTTTACATGAGTTAGTTGTCGCTAATTTTATATGCGTTAGTTATCTCTACTTTTATCTGAATTAGTTGTCTGTAATTTTATCTGAGTTAGTCGTCTCTAAATTTAGCTGAGTTAGTCGTCGCTAATTTTATCTCAGTTTCCATCTCTAATTTTATCAGAGTTAGGCATCTCTAATATTATCTGAGATAGGCATCTCTAATTTTAGCTGAGTTAGCCGTCTCTACATTTATCTGAGTTAGTCGTCTTTAATTTTATTTGCGTTAGTCATCTTTAATTTTATGTGAGTTAGTTCGCTAGTTTTATCTGAGTTATTCGTCGCTAACTTTATCTGAGTTAGCTGTCTTTTATTGTATCTGAGTTATTCATGTCTAAATTTATCTGAGTTAGTCGTTTGTAATATTACTCGAATTAGCCATCTCTAATTTTATCTAATTTAGTCGTCTCTAATATTATCTGAGTTAGCAGTCTGTAATTTTATCTAAATTAGCTTTCTCTAATTTTATCTGAGTTAGATAACTCTGATTTTATGTGACTTAGTCGTCTCTATATTAAGCTTAGTCATCTCTAATTTTATCTGAGTTAGTCGTCGCTAATTTTATCTGAGTCAGGCATTGCTAATTTTATCTGAGTTAGCCATCTCTAATTTTATCTGACTTAGGCATCTCTAATTTTAACAGAGTAAGTTGTCGCTAACTGTATCTGAGTTAGTCGTCGCTAATTTTATCTATGTTAGCCGTGGCAAATTTTATCTAAATTATTTGTCTGTAATTTTACCTGATTTATTTGTCTCTAATTTTATCTGAGATAGCCGTCTATAATTAAATCTAAGTTAGTCTTCTCTAATTTTATCTGGGTTAGTCGTTATCAATTGTATTTGCGTTAGTCGTTTCTAATTTTGTATGAGTTAGTTATCTGTAATTTCATCTGAGTTAATCGTCTCTAAATTTATCTGAGTTAGTCGTCGCTAATTTTATCTCAGTTCCCATCTCTAATTCTATCTGAGTTAGGCATCTCTAATATTATCTGAAATAGGCATCTTTAATTTTAGCTGTGTTAGCCGTCTCTAACTTATCTGAGTTAGTTGTCGCTAATTATTTCTGGATTAGTCGTCTCTAATTTTATCAAAGCTAGTGGTCGCTAATTTTATCTGAGTTAGCCATCTCTAATTTTATCTGTGTTAGTCGTCTTAACTTTCATTTGCTTTAGTCATCTCTAATTTTATGTAAGTTATTCATCTCTAATTTTATCTAATTTGGTCGTCTCTAATTTTATCTGAATTAGTTTGCTAGTTTTATCTGAGTTATTTGTCTCTAAATTTATCTGAGTCAGGCATCTCTAATTTTATCTGGTTTAGCCATCTCTAATTTTATCTGAATTACGCATCTCTAATTTTAACAGAGTAAGTTCTCGCTAACTGTATCTGAGTTAGTCGTCGCTAATTTTATTTGTGTTAGTCGTGGCAAATTTTATCTGAATTATTTGTCTCTAATTTTATCTGAGTTAGCCGTCTCTAATTTTATCTGAGTTATTCGTCGCTAATTTTATCAAAGTTAGTCATCTCTAATTTTATCTCAATTAGTTGTCGCTAATTTTATCTGAGTTATTCATCTCTATTTTTAAATGAGTTTGTAGTCGCTAATTTTATATGCATTAGTTATCTCTAAATATATCTGAGTTAGTCGTTTTTGATTTCATTTCAGTTAGTCGTCATTAATTTTATCAAAGTTAGCCATTTCTAATTTTATTTGACTTATGCATCTCTAATTTATCAGAGTAAGTTGTCGCTAACTGTATCTGAGTTAGTTGTCGCTAATTTTATTTCTGTTAGTCGTGGCAAAGTTTATCTGAGATAGCCGTCTATAATTAAATCTGAGTTGTCCATCTCTAATTTTAACTGGGTTAGCCTTCTATAATTTTATTTCAGTTAGTCGTCTCTAATTTTATCTGAATTAGTCGTTGCTAATCTTATATGCGTTAGCCGTCTCTAATTTTATCTGAGTTATTTCTCTATTAATTTCTGTCAGTTAGTCATCTTTAGTTTTATCTAAGATAGTCGTCGCTAATTTTATCTGAGTTAGCTATCTCTAATTTTATCTGGTTTAACAATTTCTAAATCTTTCTTAGTTAGGCATCTCTAATTTTATCTACGCTTGTCGTTTTTAATTATATTTGCGTTATTTGTTTCTAATTTTATCTGCGTTAGTCATCGTTAGGTTTATCATACCAGTGAACTTTAACTCAACCATTGTTCTAAATATATCGTGACGTTTCTTCGCTGTTTCAAAACACGTAGGCTTTTGAACAAATACATGACACTAAAAAATGTTTCTATTATAAAAACCGTAAAAAGTAACTGTTAATATCTATAACAAACGAATAAATGTTACAATAAATTACTACATGTATGTCAAGCATAGATCACAACGTGTAGAAATGGCACAGGCCGCCATGTGTACGTATCAAGCACGAGCCTCGAGAATAATATTCAGGATATTTTCTCTGATTTTGTTGCATTTGCTCAATCATTTGCTTTTCGATGAGTCACGCTAGAAATCTTTGATGTTGTTTTTTGTTTGTGTTTTCTAAACCGATATCCGATTAGAAACACTTACAATCTATAGCATATGTGATTATAACACAATGTCGGTATTCATAGATATTTTTGTTATTAATAGTATACGTCAGATTTCAGTTGGCATATATATGTACTTGTTAGATCTTTTAATCAGCGTGTCTTTATCAATCTTTATTACCTTCCTTTCATATTGCTTACACAACCGACAACATTATGAATAAACTTGTTAAGTAGCTTAATTTTGAATCTCAAACTACCACTTACGCTTCACTTAACCTTGAAACTAAACATCCATTACAACTTACGTTACGAAATAAAAACGAAACCCAAGCCATTTTTGTCCCTTTCACTGTAACAACACACAAGTAAGTTAAAAACAAAATTGAAACTCTTAGCGTAAGATGTAAAGGGTAATTTTAATAAGAAACTAAAGATAGGAAACACGAACGTTAATAACGCTTAAAACCGGGTTTCTATACCCGTGGTGGACGCAGCGCATACTGCCCTTGTGTAGCTGTGCACGAATATCTGAAACTTACAAAGAAACACATTCTAGAACATTTACTGTGATGCTGCATAGTTTCCTGCGTACCCTTATTTTATTGTGAATGTATATATATATATATTACAGCTGGTTTCACATCTGAAGACAAACAGGCAAACAGCTGTCTGGTTGGAGATCGAAAATGTGCTATGCGTAGGAGAGCAAAAATGGAGGTGTTAAAAATAGAATATAATACTTTTAAGATCTTGGTACTTAGAAAATTATAAAGATTAACCGACATTTTTATAAGACAGCATACTTGTTAATAACTTGTAGAAAACTAAACGTACAGTGGTCAAGTGTTCTGATAAGATTAAGTATACAGAGATTCGTTTGTTTTGAAATAGAACGTGGCATGGCCTAGAGGTTAGAATACTCGATCGATATTCAAGAGTTCGAATATCGCCACCGAAAATACTCGCCCTTTCACCCTTTCAATCCTACTATTCGTGGCAATATTTCTATAAACAAATAAATCGTTTGGAAACAAAAATTTCATAAGTGCAAATGAATGCGTTTTCGTTCTTTTAATAACAAAGTAACGATAAACAAGAAGCATTTTATAAAATACTATATTTGATATTCCTAGTGATTATCATATAATTTTATAAATTTGAAGGAACCCGATTTAATATCTGAGGGTCGCGGGTTTGAATCCCCGTCCCACCAAACATGCTCGCCCTTTCAGCAGTGGAGGCGTTATAATGTGACAGTCAATCACACTATTCGTTGGTAAAAATTAGTCCAAGAGTTGGCGGTGGGGGATGATGACTAGCTGCCTTCCCTTTAGTATTTCACTGCAAAATTAGGAACGGCTAGCGCAGATAGCCCTCGTGTAACTTTACGTGAAATTCAAAACAAACCAAACCACTACAAGCTCGACATCATTTTACACGGTTGACTTCACTCTACATATTAGGCATCACCTTACACGTTCGATATCTTGTTACACGATTGACTTCATTCTACATATTAGACATCACCCTACACGTTCGACATCATTTACACGATTGACTTCATTCTACATATTAGAGATCACCCTACACGTTCGACATCATTTTCCACGATTGACTTCACTCAACATATTAGACATCACCCTACACGTTCGACATCATTTTATACGGTTGACTTCACTCTACATATTAAACATCAAATTACACGTTCGACATCATTTTACACGGTTGACTTCACTCTACATATTAGACATCATCCTACACGTTCGACATCATTTTACACGGTTGACTTCACTCTACATATTAGACATCAAATTACACGCTGGACATCATTTTACACGGTTGACTTCATTCTACATATTTGACATCAAATTACACGTTTGACATCATTTAACACGGTTGACCTCACTCTTCATATTCAGCGTGATCATAGATACTTATTTAGAACTGATCAACTAATACGAACGAAATAAACTACGAAGTTGAGAGTACACGTAGTTTATAAAAACCTAAACTTTTATTGGGATAAAGTCTGGACGTTTACGTCTCCTCTCACAACCGTCGAACTGTTGGATCGATTGTCAGTATACTTGGTTGATACCCTTAGCTCTCCCCTTTCTTGAGAATGATACAGATTCCTTGTGCATTGAACGGATTCCTCAGCTAGTTTATAATATGTAGAAAGAGTAAGAAAATAGTTTTGAGCAGAAGATTATCATTGACAGATGAAAAATGATCTTTTTTTTAGGGTCTGATAAATCGGGTGAAATAAAACTAAGGCAATTTCCTATATAACTAAATTAAAAGAGCATTTGCTTTAAGCAGACACAAGAATCGCTTCGTTCTCTTGTAGAAAGGAGCCTAAAGTCATTTCGTTCCGTAATTTTCCTTCATCAGAACACATGATGATCATCTTCTGAAACATCATCCAAGGTCAACAGTTGTTTCTTTGTTAACAACTACTGGAGTTACTTGGGGATTAACATTGGCTGGAGGGAGAAAAGTTGGTTAGCAGTGGCAATAGCAAGGGGGTTGTTGTTTAACACGACAGGTCAACGTGATTTTGTGTATGTATGTTTATATCCTTCAAAACTGTTCTCACAGTCCTAAGTAGCTAATCATGACGTTTTCCTAGTGTGCAGTCGATTACAAATCGGGCAGCTGTAAAAATATTTGTGCAGTTGAAAATTCACCTATATAAGTAAGTTCAGGTGGATAAATGTTAAAAAAACATATTTAAGGTTAGAAAATTCTATTCCAGAGTTGATAACTAAATGTATTTACTAGACTATTCTTCATATTTTTGATCATTTGTTACTAGGCCTGAAAATAGGAGGAGCAATATGGCGTCATGTATTAAAAAATTATGAAGTTAAAATATAATTGTGCGAAAAAACCTTTAGGAAATGCTCTGTTTGACGTAAAAGTGCTTGTACATCTGATTTCTATATACCCTGTGTTAAAAAATAGCCCATGTGCAATCTACTATGATGTTATCAAGCATGCATTTAACAGTATGTTCCTTCTAAATTGAATGTCGTCAATTACAAAATTAACGGTTAATTCTAAAATACACATTGTCAGTTATAAAGTTAACAGTTTCCTGTTTCTTTTTGAATTGTACACATTGTCAGTTATAAGATTGGGGGTTAATTCTGAAAAACACGTTTTCAATCATAAGGTTAGTAATTTCTAGTTTCTTCTGAAACACACATAGTCAGTTATAAGGTTAGTAATTTCTAGTTTCTTCTGAAGCACACATATAGTCATTTCTAGTTTCTTCTGAAACACACATAGTCAGTTATAAGGTTAGTAATTTCTAGTTTCTTCTGAAACACACATAGTCAGTTATAAGGTTAGTAATTTCTAGTTTCTTCTGAAGCACACATATAGTCATTTCTAGTTTCTTCTGAAACACACATAGTCAGTTATAAGGTTAGTAATTTCTAGTTTCTTCTGAAACACACATAGTCAGTTATAAGGCTAGTAATTTCTCCTGAAACATACATTATCATTACTAAGACTAACAGTTTCTTATTTCTTCTCAAATTTACATGACCAGTTGAATTTTTCGCGTTATACAAATTTAAAAAAAAGTAAATTTTATTCACATCCAGATTAAAAGTAATGGTGTGACGATCCTTGACACTGGGACTGTCTATAGAATATTCTGGAAGGAAACTACTTTATTTCACCTTGCTGTTTCATGCAGCTTTACTCAGCTTAGATACATAGACAAATGATTTGAATACGAAACTCATTAGGGGCTTTTTACAGCAAACAGTAGATACATCTCATCTAAACAGTTGTAGAGCGTATCTCTACAGGTCTTCAATGGCATGTACAAGCAAACAAACAGTAGATACATCTCATCTAAACAGTTGTAGAGCGTATCTCTACAGGTCTTCAATGGCATGTACAAGCAAACAAACAGCTACATCAAGAGTTGTGGTTTGAGAAGAGTTTCGCATTCTGATTCCTAATGTGATGTTTGTTAGAACACGTGTCACGTGCCAGAAAGAAAAGCCGTTAAACTGTATTTTTAAACATGTATCTTCGGACATCCAGTACTTTCAGCTGAGAACGTGGTTCTAATATTCACGCTCGTGAACTTTTCTAAAGAATTTAGAAAATTATGGTTGCTTAAAAATATTTTCTTCGTGCCCAATGATTTGATGTCTTTGTGCTATAAGGTATTTCGGGTTCCTTAAAAGGTACCGAGTAGTCCTCCGTGAAGAACTGGGATTTATTTCATCTTCACAAAAAAATAATGAAAATGATGATAATGATAGCATCTTGGCTGAGGATTTCGCCGTACACTCGTGGGAGGACATACACGCAAACGAAATTCCTCAAGGCTATTTACTTCAAAGTGTGTTATCGATGTTGTCAAAAATTAAGAGAGAAACAAAAAAAAAAGAGGTAATCCTCAGTAGCCGCGGCACTTGAAATTCTTTTAGGATGGATTAGAGTAAATTATTCTTCGATAACGTTTTTTTTCCTTTTTATTAGCTGTATTTTTGTGCGCCAGCAATATCAATACGTGAGTCACGCATACACCTGGTTCGATTTTATTTCTCATCAGAATCTCTACCAGCCTACCCTCAAATTGAAAATATTTTAGGCAGGATTAGAATAAATTAAACTATGAGACCCTGGGCTTAGTCAAATATATCAATCGAAAGGGTTTGACCTCCTGAGTCCAAAACTGTAATTAGATCTCAAAGACGGAGATGACGGAGCTATGAAAAAAACTCAGAGCCGTTCTATGAGCTGCTATGCCGCGGCTGAAAAAGGTTACAGAAAAACGAGTTGCCAAACTACGTGAATGTCAAGTAGAAACGATGACTGCCTTTTACCAATGACGTAATATATATAACAAATCCAATGGAATCCAATTACTACACACAATTAGATAGGATCATCAGGATGATCTTTAATTCATAACAAAATGCACTGCATTTGGTATCTAAAGTTAGCCAAAAATTAGCCATAAAAATACACTGCATTTGGTATCTATAAATTAGCTAAAACCTATCCATAAAAAATACGCTGCATTTGGTATCTAAAGTTAGACCAAAAGCTATCAATAAAAAATACACTGCCTTTGGTATCAATAGATTAGCCAAAAATTATCCATAAAAAATACACTGCATTTGGTATCCAAAGTTAGCCAAAAACTATCCATAAAAAATTCACTGCATTTGGTATGTATAAATTAGCAAAAAACTATCCATAAAAATACACTGCATTTGGTATCTAAAAATTAGCCGAAAACTATCCATAAAAATACACTATATTTGGTATCTATAAGTTAGCCAAAAATTATCCCTTAAAAAAAACTGCATTTGGTATCTATAAGTTAGTCGAAAACTATCCATAAAAATACACTATATTTGGTATCTATAAGTTAGTCGAAAACTATCCATAAAAATACACTATATTTGGTATCTAAAGTTAGCCAAAAATTATCCATAAAAAATACACTGCATTTGGTATCCAAAGTTAGCCAAAAACTATCCATAAAAAATTCACTGCATTTGGTATGTATAAATTAGCAAAAAACTATCCATAAAAATACACTGCATTTGGTACCTATAAATTAGTCGAAAACTATCCATAAAAATACACTATATTTGGTATCTATAAGTTAGCCAAAAATTATCCATAAAAAATACACTGCATTTGGTATAAAAAGTTAGCCCAAAACTATCCATAAAAAATTCACTCCATTTGGTATCTATAAATTAGCCAAAAACTATCAATAAAAAATACACTGCATTTGGTATCAATAGATTAGCCAAAAATTATCCCTAAAAAAATACACTGCATTTGGAATCTATAAATTAGCCAAAAACTATCAATAAAAAATACACTGCATTTGGTATCAATAGATTAGCCAAAAATTATCCATAAAAAATACACTGCATTTGGAATCTATAAATTAGCCAAAAACTATCAATAAAAAATACACTGGAGTTGGTATCAATAGATTAGCCAAAAATTATCCATAAAAAATACACT
>NW_013667028.1:205426-215273 GCF_000517525.1 Limulus polyphemus
AAGCTATCAATAAAAAATACACTGCATTTGGCATCCAAAGTTAGCCAAAAATTATCCATAAAGAATACGCTGCATTTGGTATCTAAAGTTAGACCAAAAGCTATCAATAAAAAATACACTGCATTTGGTATCCAAAGTTAGCCAAAAACTATCCATAAAAAATTCACTCCATTTGGTATCAATAGATTAGCCAAAAATTATCCCTAAAAAATACACTGCATTTGGTATCTATAAATTAGCCAAAAATTATCCCTAAAAAAATACACTGCATTTGGTATCTATAAATTAGCCAAAGCCTATCCATAAAGAATACGCTGCATTTGGTATCTAAAGTTAGACCAAAAGCTATCAATAAAAAATACACTGCAGTTGGTATCAATAGATTAGCCAAAAATTATCCATGAAAAATGAACTGCATTTGGTATCAATGGATTAGCTAAAAATTATCCATAAAAAATACACTGTATTTGGTATCTATAAATTAGCCAAAAACTATCCATAAAAATACACTGCAATAGGTATCTATAAATTAGCCAAAAACTATCCATAAACATACACTGCATTTGGTATCTAAAGTTAGCCAAAAACTATCCATAAACATACACTGCATTTGGTATCTAAAGTTAGCCAAAAACTATCCATAAACATACACTGCATTTGGTATCTAAAGTTAGCCAAAAACTATCCATAAACATACACTGCATTTGGTATCTGTAAGTTAGCCATTATTAAGGTAGAATCTTCTTTTTTTGTAATTCAAAGAAAACAATGAGTATTTTACCAATGGATTTGACCCCCAGTTGACACAGCGGTCTATCTGCGGACTTACAACGCTAAAAATCGGGTTTCGATACCCGTTGTGGGCAGAGCACAGACAGCTCATCATGTAGTTTTGTACTTAACTACAAACAAACAAATCAATGGTTTTTACCAATATGTTTTAATATTTTGTATTGAGATACTAAAATAGTGGTTCCTTTTTGGGGCTGCTTATCTGAAGGTTCAAGACTCGAGTCGCAGTATTCCGCTGCACACTTTTCACATTTTCATATATGGAAGTGTTATAACTGTAACAATTAACCCTGCTATTCGGTTAAGAGTAGCCGCATAGACGGCAGGTTTTGCTAAATATCTGCCTTATTCTAGTCAGTTACATTGATTTCGGGATGGCCATATCCGAACCTAAAAGGTTTCTGCCCTGATCGTTTAACCGATGTGTTGAATAAGGTGTTGTTCAAGTTGAAAATACTAACACCATTGAAAATAATGCAACACTTTTTTCATGTTTTACAGATTACTTGACCTCGTTTTTTACATATTTGTTAAGCATACATAATACTTACATGTTTTGTGTTTACAATGTAGTTTATGACTTTATTTTTCTAATATATATGCTTAGCTGTTCATTTGATTTAATAAACTTTAATATTCATGCGCTACACCAATGGTTTGTATCTACACTTGCGCATGTCCACCAAACTTTATTACGCATGCACGCCATTCAGAAGATAGTGTATTTATAAAGCATGCTCTAATATTTAAATTAGTTATCCAATGGTACTGCTGAAGCAGAAAGGTAAGAAAAAAATTGTTTAAGCGTAAAGCTAACACAATGAGGTATGTGCGCTCTGCCTATCACGGATATTGATCCCTGAGTAAAGTATGACATGAAGAATAAACCATTCAGGCTGTACATTCAGTTGTTGAAGGTTAAGGTTGATAAAGAAATGATTTTAATAAGACAAAAAAAATGCTAAAAGAAAATATGTAACACGTGTATATCATACTGACATGTGAAGTTTTATTTTGATTTTCGTAGTTTGAGATCCAGAATTCATAATAACAGGTATAAAATGTACGTAATGATCAAAACAAAAGCATTCATAAAATGTAACTGTAAATAGAACACCGACACATATGCGTCAAATATCCAAAGTAATACTGATATATATACTGTAAACTATTGTACTTCACAGCAACACATGTTGTGTTCTCCAAACACAGACCCGTGTAAACTATAACACAAATGGCTGTTGTAGCGATATAAACACGCCGTTTGTGTGTGTGTGTGTTTTCTTAGAACATAAATGGCATGCGGTTTTCAGTTCAAAATTATGTTTTATTGTTGCGTAGTGAAGCCATATTTTTATGACGAGTTTTGGATTGAACCGTTCAGGGGTAGCACGTGGTGTAAACGGATCACGCTTCTTCATCGGATAGGATTTTTTACACACCTCTGATAGGAATCTTTGCACCACTTTGAAATATTTCTTCAGTTTCATCTAGTGGCATATTAAGCGATTACTGGCTGCATTTTAAGGTTTTTGCCGGTAGGTGGTGCCTCGGTTGAGCATTCTTACAAAGTTTAATTTACTTGGCGGAATTTCTTAGTGAACTGTGAGTTATTGATTATCGGACTTCAAATTGACAACAAAAAAAAAGATATTTTACAAAAAAATCTGTTCTGATCAACTTTGGTGAGCGTAAAGTAAGTATATTTGATTTTGACATTGAATGTATCCGCCAATTCAGCTATAAGATTACCAGTTCAGCTGTAATGTTAATTTTTGTTCTTACATTCATCGTAAATGTATTAACCTCACTCGACTTCAACTTCTCCTATCTAAAATTAATAATTTCTATGAGGAAACGTTGTCCCACTTTTTGATTGGCCCTGGTCAAGTTATAAAATATATAGAATTCATCGTTAGTACCATAGTTGTGTTTAATGAATTTTCTACTATATGTGGATAAAAAATTAATTAATAATTTCTATGAGGAAACGTTGTCCCACTTTTTGATTGGCCCTGGTCAAGTTATAAAATATATAGAATTCATCGTTAGTACCATAGTTGTGTTTAATGAATTTTCTACTATATGTGGATAAAAAATGAATTAATTCTAATTACTTATCACACGTTTTGAAGCCAGTGAAGAATTAAAAAATATAAGTTGAATAAAGTCGCCCCCCCCCCTTTTAAGGTATTGTTTTCGTGCAGTATTTGACGTTTGTATCATGAAAAGCCTTAATTTACCAATATTATAATTCGTATGTAGATTGTATGGAATTCAACACAATGATTATCTATCAGTCTACACATCTTCGTTCTCTTGTGTTAACTCACGATGATTGTGTTGTTTTTAACTTGAGTTTCTGTTGTAGCCATTCAAACACAGAGTATAAGTTGTGTTGTTTTCAACACACTTTTTTTTATTATTGAGATCGTTTTCATTATTAGTTACGTGTATAACAAATGAAATTAACATTCGAAAGTGCCCTCCCCTTAGTGGTTGAGTGTTAAGTCTGCGAACTTCTAATGTTAGAGACCGGGTTTCGATACCTGTGGTGATCACAACATAAATATCCCATTGTGTAACTCTGTGCTTAACTACAAACAAAAACATACAGAGAAAGAAGTTCGGGAAAATTCGTTTTAAAACTGTAATTTTCAAGCTACACGGTGTTTATAATGAAAGTAGAGGATGTTTATATAACGTACATATGACTAGCATTAATCATATGGGTGTTTATAATGAAATTAGAGGACGTTTGTATAATGTACATATGACGACCATTAATCATATGGTGTTTATAATGAAATTAGAGGACGTTTGTATAATGTACATATGACGACCATTAATCATATGGTGTTTATAATGAAATTAGAGGACGTTTGTATAATGTACATATGACGACCATTAATTATATGGTGTTTATAATGAAATTAGAGGACGTCTGTATAACGTACATATGACGACCATTAATCATATGGTGTTTATAATAAGATAATATGTCGATTTCATAAGACACTGTTATATTGTGTGAAACGAACTCTAGCTTGCTTGGAATATGAAGAAAATCCTTGATAAAAACACACTCGATACACGCATCGGCTTTCTGAAATAATCAAGAAATAGAAAATGAATCTTGTAGGTTCATAAACAAGGCTACATGTGAAATATTGATTTATACAGATTTTATAATCATGGCAGACCACCACGAGCTTCTTCTCATTTAACACCTAAGAGGAGTGAAAGGGTAGAGTGTAAGAGGCATTACGAGCCCCAAACCATCATTGACCCAAAAGTCAATTTAACTCTGTAAAAACATTGTTAACCTTCCTCTGTTGCATTCCAGACTTATTACCACCTGAACAACGGTTCTTACGACGATATTGCCAGTAGAGTTGTTTGTTTGTTGCTATGCGCAAAGCTACCCAATGGGCTATCTGTGCTGAGCCCACCACGGGTATCGAAACTCGGTTTCTATCGCTATGAGCCATCAGACTTATCGCTGATCTACTGAGGGGGCTGATTTGTTTTGTGTTAAATATAACATTCAATTCTAATGACTTGCATGAAATCATGTTCAGACGCAAGAAAAGTTTTATAAAACTAGAACTTAACAAAATACAAATTAATCTAAAACATAAAAACGGAATCGATATTGATAGAAGATACCGCAGACTTTAATAAGTATATGACATTACTAAAAAAAAAATAATACATAGACAGTATAACAAGTAATTTTTGTTTTGGTAATTATAGTGTTCCGTTGTTGATTTCGCAAACTATTTTATAAAGATTAGGAAACGCATTTTATATGAAGTCGACCAACAAAGTTTGAATTATGTCATCGTTTTTTGTTGTTTTTTTGGTGTCGTGTACCATCAAACGGTGTATCGTATCTCCTGCAAATTATACATACCCAATTGCTATCGTGAAAACATATACACGCGAGTTTCGTTCTTAAAGCTTTTCTCCGTTGTGATTAAAATAAAGCATATACGTTACATACACTATAATCGAACAGAACAGTAGTTGATGTAGAAAGACGTGTAACGTGAGTAAAGAGATATATCGACAAAAATCGCGAAGATACTATGGCTGCTAGGAACCTACAATTAAACAACGAAAAAAGTATCGTGAATAAGAAATCACTCAAGTAAAAAAAAACTGTTTATATAACAATCAAAGAGTGCAAGCACCAGAAGATGTATTCGCAGAACAAGAAAAATGCTAAGAGTAGTGCTCAGACAATAGAAGAAGTATTCATACAAAACGTGTTCATGCATACACAATAAGTGTTTAGGCGCCAGGAGAAATACCCAGACAATAACAATAGTGTTTAGGCAACAAGAGAAATATCCAAATAAGAAAAGTGTTTAGGCAACAGGAGAAATATCCAGACAACAACAAAAGTGTTTAGGCAACAGGAGAAATATCCAGACAATAACAATAGTGTTTAGGCAACAAGAGAAATATCCAAATAAGAAAAGTGTTTAGGCAACAGGAGAAATATCCAGACAACAACAAAAGTGTTTAGGCAACAGGAGAAATATTCAGACATCAATAAAAGTGTTTAGGAAAGAGGAGAAATACCAAAACAACAAGAGAAATATCCTGACAACAACAAAAGTGTTTAGGCAACAGGAGAAATATTCAGACAACAATAAAAGTGTTTAGGCAAAAGGAGAAATATCCAGACAACAACAAAAGTGTTTAGGCAACAGAAGTACTCGGGCAACAATACATTTGTCCAGGAAACAAGAGAAGTATTCAAACAGCAAGAAAACTGTTAAACGATAGGAAAAGTATTGAAATAAAAATGTTCCGGCATACAGAAAAAAAAGGCGATTACGGCAATAAGGAAAGGACACCGACGACAAGTGTTTAAGGAACAAGAGAAATAATTATACAACAATACAAGTGTTTAGGAAACAAGAAAAGAGTTCAGGCAAAAATAGAAACATTCAGACAACAAAAGTGTTTGGGCAACAAGAGGAGTGAGTATCTAGACAGTAAAACAAGTAGTCAGGCAACAGGAGAAGCATCCAGACAAACAAAGTACACAGACAGCAAAAAATGCACAAGAAACAAAAGCGTTCAGACAATATTAAAAAGTTCAGGTAAAAGAGCAGGTTCAGACAAGATGGAACATGTTCAGACAAGATGGAACATGTTCAGACAAGATGGAACATGTTCAGACAAGATGAAACATGTTCAGACAAGATGGAACATGTTCAGACAAGAGAATAAGAATTAAGACAACAATAAACTATTCAGAGAACAAGAAAAGTATTCCCACAACAGGAGCAGCATCCAGACAACAGGAAATTGTCCAAGAATGGTAGAAGTATTCATACAGATAAAAAAAAAAAACATCACACAGAAACATTTGAGAAACTACAAAAACTCTAATAGATTTAATGTACATCTAAATTAAAAACAAATCCAGTTACAAATTGCAAGGTTTATACCACTTAGAAATTATTTAGCACATACAAATGTTTTCAGAAGAAATTAGAGGAATATTTAAACAAATTATAAAAATTTTTGGACACACCGAGAAGCAAGTAGAAAACTACGAAATTAACAAAACATTCAAACACCTCTAAACCTTCACACAACTGAAAACGTATTTATACGATTCAGATATCTTAAACAAATAGAAATTCATCAGACATATCTGTAAAGATGCACACAACTGAAAATATATTTACACAATTTAGATATCTTAAACAAACAGAAAATCATCAGACTAGTAAAATATGTACCTAGTGATCACATTTCATAATACTCTACTAGTAAAATCTGCACCTTCTGATGATATTTCATGCTCTACTAATAAAATCTGTATTTTCTGATGATATTTCATAGTGCTCTATAGAAAAGATGTAACTATTGATGACAGTTTATAGTGCTCTACTAGAAAAATCTGTACCTATTGATGACATTTCAATGCCTGCTCTGTACTGTTAAAATATGTACCTACTGATGTCATTTCATAGTACTCTACTAGTAAAATATATATACCTATTGATAACATTTCATAGTACTCTATTGTTAAAATCTGTACCTATTTATGATATCTCATAGAGCTCTACTAGAAAACTCTGTACCTATTGAGGACATTTCATAGTACTCTATTGTTAAAATCTGTACCTATTGATAACATTTCATAGTGCTCCACTAGAAAGATATGTACATATTGACGACATTTCATAGTACTCTACTGTTATAATCACCTATTTATGACATTTGATAGTGCTCTACTGTTATAATCACCTATTTATGACCTTTGATAGTACTCTACTGTTATAATCACCTATTTATGACATTTGATAGTGCTCTACTGATAAAATTTGTACCTATTTATGACATTTGATAGTACTCTACTGTTATAATCACCTATTTATGACATTTGATAGTGCTCTACTGATAAAATCTGTACCTATTTATGACATTTCATAGTACTCTACTGTTAAAATCTGTACCTATTAATGTTATTTCATAGTGCTCTAATAGAAAAATCTTTAACTATTGGTGACATTTCATAGTGCTCTACTGATAAAAGTTGTACCTATTTATGACATTTCGTAGTGCTCTAATAGAAAAATATGTAACTATTGGTGACATTTCATAGTGCTCTACTAGAAAAATCAGTACCTATTGATGACATTTTATAGTATTCTACTGTTAAACTCTGTACTTATTTTTGACATTTAATAGTACTCTACTGATCTGTACCTATTAATGTTATTTCATAGTGCTCTACTAGAAAAATCTGTACCTGTTGATGACATTCCATAGTGCTCTACTAGTAAAATATGTACGTATGGATGATATTTCATTCCTTGCCCTGTACTATTGAAATCTGTACTTACGTATGAAACGTTTATTGTGTAATCTCTACTTTTCAGCCAGTGCTCCTTCAAATTGATTCTATTAGGCGTTAGGTTGTATAGTTTTAATACTCGTGTTGACATGCTGACGTCATTCTCAGGCTTAATGTTTAAGAAATAGATGTATTGATAGAATCTAACAATTTATTGATTATTAGTTTGCGTGAAGTGTAATTGAAAGACATGAAAAAAAAATAAATGAAACGCGAAAATAAAAACACATTTTTTGTTCGAGAACTTTACGCTTTTAGGTTAATCTCAGTAGTTGCAGACTATAACAAACGTTTTTATAGTGTGTATTTAAAAAAAAAGCAAAGCTTTACGTATCGTTTGAAACAACGTGAGCGGAAAGTACGCGTCACGTTACATCAACAAGCTAAAGGAAGTCAACGTAAGATCAATAGCGAACGATCAACTACGCACACGTAATAAGAACGATTTAGTAAAGACAAAATTCAGACATATTTGTCTCACTTGAACAAAGTATATTGAATTATTTACTGGAAACGAGTTCAAATCTGGAATTAGACCCCGAATCTTGTCAAGTCTTCCGCTTCACTCATATATAAATCTTTTGGATAAAATGGCGCTTACCATCAGTTTAACTTTACACTAAAATTTTCTTAACTTGTTTAATATTACAGAACACGTCTTTTGATTCAGGTGCCGCAGCAGGAAATTGACAGAACAAAACCTACCGTCGAAATGGAGAATAATATCACATTAGTAGGAGGAACGCACTAATGAATCCCCATCCACATTAAGTGGATGTCACAGCACGGGAGCTTCCCGTTCTTTAACTCTTTTAAGCACCTAACTCTGTAAATTAAAAAGCACATTTTAATATGACAAAATTTAAATAAAACGTATTAGCTGAGCATGTGAAAAATCCAGTCACACTGAGGTATGTCCTTGAGGTATTATTGATAAAGCTAGCGTACATGAAGATTAACGTGTATGTATAGCTGTTGTATATTACAAAACTATTATTAACACATCTTACTGATACCAAGAGAACTGTGTCCACATCTTAATCTATGCTAAGAAAACTATATCCTAATCACATCTTATTGCATATTTATAGATGTATTAATTAAACTACAATCTAGTCATCTATATGTGAACATACCAACAAAACTACAATCTAGTCATCTATATGTAAACATACCAACAAAACTACAATCTAGTCATCTATAATTGCAAACTTACTAACAAAACTACAATCTAGTCATCTATATGTAAACATACCAACAAAACTACAATCTAGTCATCTATATGTAAACATACCAACAAAACTACAATCTAGTCATCTATATGTAAACATACCAACAAAACTACAATCTAGTCATCTATATGTAAACATACTAACAAAACTACAATCTAGTCATCTATATGTAAACATACCAACAAAACTACAATCTAGTCATCTATATGTAAACATACTAACAAAATTACAATCTAGTCACATCTAACTGTAGATATACCAACAAAACTACAATCTAGTCACATATAACTGTAGATATACCAACAAAACTACAATCTAGTCACATCTAACTGTAGATATACTAACAAAACTACAATCTAGTCATCTATAATTTTAAACTTACTAACAAAACTACAATCTAGTCAGATCTAACTGTAGACATACTAACAAAACTACAATCTAGTCACATCTAACTGTAGACATACCAATAAAACTATAATCTAGTCAGAGCTAACTGTAGATATACTAACAAAACTACAATCTAGTCACATCTAACTGTAGATATACACTGAGTGGTCACAAGTAAATAGACACCTAATTTGTCGTCATTTAACTGGTTTATGCTAACTAATTGGTGTTCACAGAGCACTATATAAATGAAAATGGTCCGCACACTAATTATCTTGTGCTACAACATGCCTAAAACTCAAGATTCTCTCGAATTGTCAGATTTTGTTAGAGGAAGGATAGTTGGTCTAGCAGATGGTGGAATAAGTCAGCAGCAAATTTCGCAGAATTTGGGAATCTCGCTTTCGACAGTCAACAAAATCATCGTGCAGTTAAGGAAACACGACAAGGAAACAACTGAGCAGCGTCCGGGTCGTCCTGGTCCATCGGAGAGGACAAAAAGGGCTGTCAAGAGGAGCATCGAAATGCATCCCAGATTAACGATTGCAGA
>NW_013667028.1:216149-228162 GCF_000517525.1 Limulus polyphemus
CTTCGAGAATATGACGTGTTACTAGCGTCACGTGACCTCCGCTGTCGTACCAATATAAACAAGAGGGAATTATCAATAGCCGCGGCACTTGAAATCCTATTAGGCAGGATTAGAATAAATTAATCTATGAAACTTTTTTATTTTTCCTTTTTATCAGCAATATTTTTATGCGCCAAGCGTGAGGCGCGCGTATACCCGATTCGATTTTATTACTCATCACGATTTCTACCAACCTATCCTTAAATTGAAATTATTTTAGGCAGGATTGGGCGTGATCAAATACATCAATCGTAAAGGGTTAACCTCCTTAATATAAAACTGTAATTATATGTTAAAAAACTGTAGTTGAAAAAAAATAACTCAGAGTCGTTCTATCAATCGCCATGCCGCGGTTAATAACGTGGTATTCTCTTCAACTTTTACAGACTTTCAGTATAGCTACAATGAAATAGCCTTCCCATTCATTTACTAACAAATCTCTCTTGTCTTGGATCCTCCTGCATCTGTATGTATACCAACAACGTTGTTATAGTTACGTGTCTAGCTGTTATATTACACTACACTAGCTTCCTGCCCCCAGCCTATTAACTGTAATTCAATACTTGCTGCAAATCCCTGGAATAAACTAATCATGTATTGCTCTGTGTTAACACCTGCTGCAGATGCTAACAATACATTTATCATCTATTGCAGTATGTTATAACGGTTTGATCCTACTTAAGTTAGCATTAACAGAACAATCGTTAGTGTGATGGAGCAGCTCAACAAACACCATTGATCTTCATATTTAAGCTACGCTCGTGATATTTCAAGTTACTGCTGACCAATAAAAACGTACATTAACTACCACAACAGAAATAGAGGTTGTTATAAAAGGTATGGAGAATTTGAGCAAACCAAATATGACAAATGGGGGAAAAAATGCTAAAACAATTGTGTGATCTTCAAATCAAGAAAATGATTTATTTACAAACAGCTCTTAAAGTCAGTCTTTTTTTTCTTACACTGACATTCGGTTTCACTGTGCATATTACAGCAACTGTGGGCAAGAAAACTACACAAAAATATCATCAGAACAACTGATTCAGTACTATCTTCAAACTGTACCAGCACTGTCCAAAATGCCATGTCACCTACGTCACAGGGGTCTATTCTCATACTTCGAGAGTAGGAAAGCAGACTCTATTATGTGTCTATTTGAGAAAACGTCCAGTATGCAGGCGTCGTGAAGATGTGATTAATGACTCATCTTGTGGACTGGCTAAAAACAGAAACAGACGCGTCTGTATTAGCTCTGACCAGGAGTGACCGTCTAAGAGCACGATTAACACCATTCATAACTGGGTACGTCCTGTTCACGTAGAACGTCAAACTAAGTACAATCTACGTGATTACACCGAAGAAAAGACCCGACCGTCTGCAGTGTAATCACAGTGTTACAGCCACGTTATCTAGGTATTACAAGGTTAATCCGTTTCTCTTGTAATTACAGTGTTACAGCCACGTTATCTAGGTATTACAAGGTTAATCCGTTTCTCTTGTAATTACAGTGTTACAGCCACGTTATCTAGGTATTACACAGGTTAATCCGTTTCTCTTGTAACCAAAGTGGTACAGCCACGTTACCTAGTTATTACAAGGTTAATCCGTTTCTCTTGCTTGGATAAATAATCCAAAGAATCAAATTCAAGGATTTATCTATTTATCTGTCTATCTATCTATCTGTCTGTTTGTCTATCTATCTATCTGTCTGTTTGTCTGTCTATCTATACATACCATAAAATTGGATGTTTCTGTTTTTAAGCCTTACTACATTGATTTCCAATCTTGGGGTCGCCAAGATTTGAGATGTCCCGAATGGGGGTAAGAACTGAAAAAAAGTTTGGAAACTACTTCCTTAGTGGTAAGTCTGCAGGCTTATATCGCTAACGATTAGGTTTCGATACACTGGTGAGCAGAGCACAGATGACTCATTGTGTAGCTTTGTGCTTAATAAGAAACAAACAAACATCTTTATTACTTAAGCTTAACGCAGCGAAAACGGCAATGGATAAAACTCATGTCAAGGTATATTAAAATTCAATGACGCATGACAGATACACCCTTATAGTGAGAAATTTCAAGAACTTTGTGTGTTCTTGTGAATAATTCGCCGTTAGATGTAGTGATAATTTTATTTTTACACAACTGTTATTAATTGTAACACCTCGTGCACTTAACGTGACTTTGTGTGCCTTAAATAAGGAAGAAAATATATAAATTCCCACGAACTCTCTCTTTTCTACGAACCTCAAAGGCTCGACAGGCACGTTACTCAAATCCGTCAGTGATTGCCGAGGTAATTGAAATCCCTGGACACCCGCGCTGCCGTTTGTCTTTAATTAACTTTGATTAGAAGCATGTGGTCTAATGATCAAATTACAGAATGTTTTTAACACTGTTTATAAATGAGACATTGGGAAAGAATTATCTGCGTTAATTAAATTGACAGTTACTTAGATTTTAGAAAGCAAATCAACTAAAGGTGTACTAGAAGCGAACACTATCTTAACTAACAAAACAAATACATCAAACAAAATGTTGCGCATGCGCGATATAAAGTGGTTAGTGTAAAAGCTTAGACAAAACAGTACTGATTCATTTTTCTAGGATTTAAAATGGCGAAGTTATATCACGCAAAATTAATGAATAATTAGTAAGATTGTATTTCTAACCTATACTTTCTTGATAAATAAATTTGAAATAATGTACAATAACAAAAAACAGTACGAGAGTATTTATGGTAGACGAAATAATAACAGAGAAAATGATCCGAATATGCAAGTTATAAACCAAAATCAGAAGCAGCAAACTACCGAAATAATTCCCAGTAATCAGAGTATTTGATACAGTGGCCCTGCGGTAACTCTGAAGTCTTATAACGCTAAAATCCAGGTTTCGATACTCGAGGTGGACAGAACACAGACCATTGCGCTTAACAACAAAACAAACTAACAAACTCAATGGTATAACTCATAGTGCGCGCGCGCGTGTGTCTCAGTGGCTAAGCGGCAAGCTTAAGGACTTACTACACTATAATTCGAGGTTAGATTCCTGCCGCGGAATAGCCCGTAATGTGCCAAGAGCCAACGAAATCAAACAACACATCTCTAAAACACAGCACGGCGTAATATGATTCATTTGTTATCAAAGAGTTTGCTAATTTGGAATGAAATATATTATTTTAATCTAATTAATTAATGTTACACTGTCTTGTGTCACGTTTCACGCTAACTCTAGCGAGCCATTACTGTCTTTAAAGTAGTAACAGTATAATGAAGGTCGAAAATAATTCTCAACTCTTCACTTTCCGGTGATCGAGTACAACTTGTGGTCGATGAAGTCTATATACTGATTACCAAACCGATTAGGTCAGTGTAGCGTCTCGTGGTGAGGATCGAAAGGTCCAAGGTTCAAGCCCGTTATATGACATTAAATACGCCTCGTAGTTTCACTTATAGGCGCGTTATTGGAGTAACAGTCAATCTCACTATTCGGTTAAGTGTAGCTCAAAATTGGGGATGGCGGATATGTAGGAACCTTTGTTTGTTTTTTTGTAATTTGTGTCTCATAGGATTGAAAGTACCAAACCAATAATCAATATTTTAGGTGAAACGTGTGTATGGAAACACATTATATTAATATAATTAATAATAAATTTGTCAGAAGGCAAACTAGTATTCTGTCGAAACATGCAGCATGTTTTCCTAAAAATATTACACTTCGCTTATAAATCGTTGTTTACCATCGTTGTTTTCGCATTGGAGATACTGAAGAACTAAGTTGTGTGCAACGCCGAAATGGACGGTTATGATAGTTAGTTTTTTATTGCAGGAAGTGTGGTGGAACACTGAACCTTTTCAAATGAAAAGTTTGAAGATATTTCTAATTATTTTGATGTTTCAGCATGCTTGAACTTTAGGGCTCGGTTGGCTTTAAGGTTATAGACTTTATAACCTACTATGAATAAGTGTTCAACTTACATACAGGTTAGATGCTGTATCGAACCCAAACGGTCTGTTCATTTTGTTTGTCTAACAATTTTCGTGTAAGCTATACAATAATTACCTGCGCTAGCCGTCTGTAATTTTGAAACGAAAGACTGGTGGGAAGGTAGCTAGTCAGCAGGTCTACTGCCAACTCTTTGCCAATTCTAGTTGAATAGTGAGATTTGACTGTCATACTTATAACGAACCTACGAATCCAGAGTACGGAGCGGGATTTTTAGGCAACGGGACGCAAATCGTGGACCCTCAGATTTACTGCTTGGCACGCTTACAATTAGGCCAAGCCCAAAATTCTAGTTTTGAACTGATACGATAGAACGAAGGCAGCAAGTTAAAAACAATGACCGCCAACTTTTGGGCTACTCTTTTATTTTTGTTGTTGTTGTTGCTAGAATAGTGGAATTTCGCTATCGCTCTCTTACAGTGTGCACCACGGCTCCAAAATGCTAAGCACGTGCTTGCGGTAACGGGACGCGAACCATGTATACACGATTCCACAATCTGGATACGCTAACTTCTACTCAAGACTCTTGTAGACTAAGACAACAGTAATTTCGCATATTATCAGTATGTTTTAAGACCTGTATAACCGGCAAGACAGAAAATAACATTCTTAGGACCTAACAAGAACTTTTCTCAAATGTAAAAATCTCGTTTCCTGGGAACAACACAGATGTAAACACCACATTTTTGTGTGGCACACTATCTATCTTTCTATAGAAAACACAGCCCAACTCAAACGAATATCAGTGATAAATTCTACAACAGTGTGAATATCTTTTTTACGTTTGTTTTTTATAAACTTGATGTATCGTTTTCTTCACCTGGTTGATCTAAGAAATGTTTTTTTATGACTTCTGGTGTTAAGTCAAAGTAAAACTGTCTTTCTGTCTTACCCGCAGTTCACATGTAAAAAAAAATATTCATCATTTCAAGTTTATGGGAAATGAGGCGAACATTTAATTGTTTGTTTGTTATGAATTTTGCGCAAAGTTACACGAGGGCTATCTGCGATAGCCGTCCCTAATTTAGCAGTGTAAGACTGGAGGGAAGGCAGCTAGTCATCACCACCCACCGCCTACTCTTGGGCTACTTTTTTACCAACGAATAGTGGGATTGACCGTCACATTATAACGCCCACAAGGCTGAAAAGGCAAGCATGTTTTGGTGGAACGGGGATTCGAACCCTCGACCCGCAGATTGCGAGTTGAGTGCCCTAACCATCTGGCCATGCCGGGCGAGAACATTTAAGGTAGAACATATAATAATAACTTCCTATCAGAATAATTTCTATACTTAGAGTGTATATCTCTATCAAGGTATAAAAATGTAAAAAAAAGAGCAAGTTGGCTACAACTGATAGAAAATAAAAAAACAGACATAAAAAAACAAGTTAGCTACAACTGATAGAAAATAAAAGAACCAGACACCAAAAGAGCAAGTTAGCTACAACTGATAGAAAATAAAAACCGGACATTAAAAAACAAGTTAGCTACAACTGATAGAAAATAAAAAAACAGACATAAAAAAACAAGTTAGCTACAACTGATAGAAAATAAAAGAACCAGACATAAAAAACAAGTTAGTTACAACTGATAGAAAATAAAAAACCAGACATAAAAAAACAAGTTAGTTACAACTGATAGAAAATAAAAGAACCAGACACCAAAAGAGCAAGTTAGCTACAACTGATAGAAAATAAAAGAACCAGTAATTAGTTTTCAACACCTTAAAACAAAACACAAATTATATAAACATTTTACGTTTTACCAAAAACCCCTCAACAGGGATCTTTATTTATTTTATTTTTTTACCTGACATGGCCTAATGGTAGCATTCAGGGATGCGAATCGAAAGGCCCAAGGTTTAAGGAGTGATAGTCAATACCAATATTTGAGTTAAAGTTCCAGACAAAGCCCTTGTGGCGGCGGGTGCTACTTAATGGTTGCCTTCCCTCTGGTCAGGACCCTAATTTGGCCAGTTAGCTAAGCGAGTATAAGGTGTTGTTCATACTGAAAATTTTGAATCTCCTTTTTTTTTGTCTAATGTATATATATTTCTTAACCAAATAGCATTTATGCAGACAGAAAACTGTACAAGCATTAGAAGTTATCGTGTAGATATTATTGATTTCCAAAACATAGGGGGAAATATTTTTATTCTTCTATCGTTCTTCCCTATAGACTATTTCAAAGAAAACACTACGCTGCCTTATATTTATTTATCTATACATTTATTCATAGATTTAATGAAAAAAAAATACAAGAACTCAATCGAACATGTCAAAATAAAGACAAAAGTTTAGTTAGTAAATGACAATTGCAGAATAAATAGATTTTTCAAGACTATAGGTAATAAAGTCGTATTAGTGTTATCAGAAAAAATAGTACTGTCTGTTGTATGTCCATGTAACTACTTCGCAGGATGTGGATGGATCTTCACTACAATTGGTATGGAGGTTCATTAGGTCTATGGGGAGATACGTACACATTTTTAGTTTTGCATTTTGCGGATTTTATGGGTGTTTTTTGCCACAACCTCACCTCCTGTGGATGGATCTTCAACAAATTAGATGTGGAGGTTCATTGGATCCTACAGGGGATACATACACATCTTCAAAAAATAAAAGAGAGAGACAAATCGGACTTCTATTCATAATTTCAGTTGTCAAAATGTCAATGAGCATTGTTCACGGGTATTTACGTTTTAGAAATAAGAATATTACAAATAACATTTTGTTGTTGTCAAAAACCTTTCGCAAAGAAAGATTTCTTCTTGGCCAGTTTCAGATTTGAGATAATAGCAATGTGGTTACGTAAAGTATTACGTCATTGCCAGTGTCCAGAGCTGGTAATAGTGCGACTTTCATGTAAACCGGTATTCAGTTACATACTGCTGGTCCTTGTCATTTAATAATCGCTTCTTCATTCTAACTTCATAAACCACACCCAGTAATTACCCCATGTATACAAAGATGGTATTCCTGCCTCTTGGCTCGGCATGGCCAGGTGGTTAGGGCGCTCGACTCGCAATCTGCGGGTCACGAGTTCGAATCCCCGTCACACCAAACATGCTCGCCCTTTCAGCCGTGGGGGGTGTTATAATGTGACGGTCAATCCCACTATTCGTTGGTAAAAGAGTAGTTCAAGAGTTGGCGGTGGGTGGTGATGACTGACTGCCTTTCCTCTACTCTTACACTGCTAAATTAGGGACAGCCAACGCAGATAGCCCTCGTGTAGCTTTGCGCGAAATCCATAACAAACAAACTTAAATTCTGCCTCTTTTTAGTGTTCTTGTTTGTTCTCTCCTTTACTGTCATAATATAGGGACGCTTTTCTTCGTACCCCCAGCTCCCCCCTAAAAAAAAGAAAGGAAAACATATTGGATTGTTAACATTTTTATATGTGGGATTATAATACACCTTTGAATATTATTCTCTAAATTAACCTAAATAAAACTGAGACGTGGCCATTTCACCGAAGCCCAAATAGTTCAAATAGTTTGTTAACTCCCGGATTCCATGAATTCTCTGGCTAATAAAATTCACTTAGTTATGTGAGGTAAGAATCTGGCGATTTTCTGGCAAAGAAACAAGTTCGTATGAATCTAGCCTAGAAAGTGTGACGCTCGGGTTACATGTTACCTGGTTGTTTCATATCTATTTATTTAACATCTTTAAAACGTTTTTTGTTACTGTAACATTTCGGCTTGATCTGTTTCGGTTGAATAAAGTCATAGCTAAGGATTTGGTTTAGTTAAAGGTAAATTTATTGAAGAGATAAAAGAAACACGCTCGCTATGTGACGTCTTAAATTTCACAAATCATGGGTATCAGTCTTTACCGAATAACTTGTAAATACGACCAACCACAAATTATGGGTACCAGTCCTTACCGAATAATTTGTAAGTACGACCAACCACAAATTATGGGTTCCAGTCCTTACCGAATAACTTGTAAACAAGTTATTCGGTAAGGACTGGAACCCATAATTTGTGGTTGGTCGCATTTACAAGTTATTCGGTAAGGACTGGAACCCATAATTTATGGTTGGTCGTACAAATACGACCAATCATAAATTACCACCATGTGTCCAATCATTACACGAAAATGAGAATACAAAAGTTTCAGTAATGAATTGGTAGTTTCAACATTGGCTCTAAGGCCTGGTAGGATATCTCCAAGGCTGCAATTCAGAACTTCTGACCAGAGAAAGCGGGCAAGAACACCCAGCAACAAACACCATCTGTTGTGCGGCTACACTTAGTGAAATAACGGGATTGATGGTCACACTTATAACATCCCCATGCTGAAAGTGTAGGGCAGAATCAGTAGCATATTGCGCTTAGAACCTTGGATCTTCAGAAGTAATGGGTAATTATACTTGGATTATTGCTCAGAACCTTAGAACTTTTGCTACCTTAAAATAAGTCACATAATTAGGTAAGAAGATATTATTTATTTTTTGTGCACTTTGGACGTAGGTAATAGTAAATTCTTGGTTTCACGTGCTCAACACCTTAACTACTTTTACATTGTTGCGTGACGACACGCATATACAAATAAATACACACATAGATATAAAAGTATTACAAAATATTTCCTATTTTTACTCAGCATACGTGTTCACGTACGCACACACAAACACGTGTATATTCACGTGCTCTGAAAGACGACCGTAATCAGACTCAAGCTGTTTTCTACCACATGCACGTTTCCCCCCTCTCGAATGGATCTGAGGTAATCTTGAGGGCTTATGCGCTAAAAAATCAAAGTTCGATACCCGTTGTGGGCACAGTCCAGATAACCCACCATGTATTTTTTTCGCAAGCAAATAAAATCAACATGTGGTGTACAGACGAAGGCTGGTTCCGCGTCGTTTCTTTAGTGGGTGGAAATTCGGTTCTTTCTGGATTTATTTAGTTACTTACGTTGTGTGTTCTTTTACATTAACTTAACATATTAATCCAATGTGTTCCTTATCTAAATCAAGCATTTTAACCACATTTCCCTACCTCTATTTAAAAAATAATAATTATATATATGTGTATGTGCGTTTACTGAATATGTTTCATGTCGAAATAAAACTTGAAATGGTTAGTAAGTATACTCAACACGTTCTCTGTATAAGTGAACATTAGGTGCTGTATATTTCACTCGGAAGATTCCGAGTCTGAACAGTTTTTATTGGACAACTGGGTATATTAAAGCAGCTAACTCGCTTTATCTGAATGATTTATCTTACAGATTTCATTATAAAGATCCACATAGCCAAAGAGCTTTAGAAGGACGAATATTTTCTTCTTCGTGAGCTATTAAGATTCAAACCGGAAGTGCGTCAATATTTGCAGAGGTATTACCGTTAACAGGAAGTTTCGTCACGTTGGCAGGAGAATCTTAGCCAATCAAGTAAACGTTCGTTCTGTGATACGGGGAGAAGATAAAAAAAAACAGAAATAGAAGTAGCAAAACGTAACAGAAAATAAAGATATAAATATAAAATTTAGCGAAAAAGAAAGAATATTAAATGTTTACACATAGAATATATTGAAAAATAATAGATCAGTTAAAATAACCAATTTGTGTTATTAAGCACAAAGCTACATACAGGCCTTGATTTTTTATTTAAACCGTTTGCAGTGTCTACAATATCACCTCCACTGTTAATGGCACCCTGTCGGAATGTATTAGCAACTACAAATCTTTTAATATAAAAGGTATGCGATCCTAAATATTTCATTTTGCCCGCGGTGGTTCAGCGGTAAGTTTGAGGACTTATAACGCAAATGTTTTTGGTTCGATCCCCGCGGTGTAGCATTGTGTAATTTTGTGCTTAATACAAACAAACAAGTTTCACTTTACTGCACGCTTCTTTGATGATCTCAGACACTCGAATGAATATATTTCAAGTGTCAAATTGAGAAACAAAGAAACTGAAATGAAACAACTTAATCAACAGCTGTTTTAAGAAGTGTTTCACTTGGAATATTTTTTTCTGAATCCGATATTTTAGGCCTCTGCCCAAATAAATTTACTGAGACTTTAAAAGTCAATGTTTTTTTTATCCCTAATTACAAAGTATAATATCATCAATTAAGATACTTCGTTTATCATTAAACTGGCTCGGGATGGCTTAGGGTTAACGAGCCGAGCTGCAAATAGAAAGGTTCGAGCTCGCAATATTCCACTCAGTTCGTCTGCTCTTTTAGTTAGAAGGCCGTTACCAAAGTGTTCGTTTGTTTTGAATTTCGCGCAAATCTACACGAGGGTTATCACGTCCCTAATTTAGCAGTGAAAGACTGGAGAGAAGGCAGCTAGTCATCAACACCCACCGCCAACTCTTGGACTTCTCTTTTACCAACGAATAGTGGGATTGACCGTCCCATTATAACGCCCCCACTGCTGAAAGGGCGAGCATGTTTGGTGTGACGGGGATTCGAACCCGCGACCCTGAGATTGCGAGTCAAGCTCCTTAATTAACCACCTGGCCATGCCGGGCCAGTAAAAAGGCTGTTGCTCAACAATATTCACAATGAACTTTTTTAAAGAGTATTCCTGTCTGAGCGAATAGTGGGATTGGCTACCATTCTTATATAGTATTAGGTCGTCAAGAAATTAATATCGCTTTTTTTATAGATGAAAAAAAAACGGTACAATTTATACATATCAAAACAAAACATTTATTTAATGAAATAGTCTCCATTCTTATCGATGATGCTTTTCGATCTTACAATCGGGTTGTTAATGCCCTGATCAAAGAAATCACTTGGCTTTGAATCAAAAACATGTCGATGTCCTGTTTAACACCTTCCACATTTGCATACGTTTTCCCATTAAGATGGTGTTGCAGCGAACGAAAAAGATGATAATCTGAATGGTGCCATATATGGAGAATATGGTGGGTGGGGGAGGGCTTCCCAATTCAACTCCATAATCTTGTGTTGCGTCAAACGTGCCACATGTGGACGTGCATTGTCGTGTAGAAGAAGAACACCTTTCTCATTGACGAGTGAAGGGAGTTTCTGATGAAGGGCTTTGATTTAAACGTTCCAGTTTCTGACTATAGATCTCTGCATAGACAGTTCGCTGTGAATTGAGGAGTTCGAAACGAATTAATCCTTTGATATCCCACCAAATGCAAAGCATCACTTTCTGCGGATGGTGTCCAGGTTTTGGGGTCGGAAATGGTTTTTGTCTGGGACTGAGCCATTGTTTTTGGCGTTTAATATTCGCATAGAGAATCCATTTTTCATCACCGGTGACAATTCTGTCTAGAAGAGACGAAGCAGCGTTTACAAGTTTACAAGTTGAGGCACCCAAACACCTTCTTTATGGAGTTTTCCCATATTCCTTTTTGGGGGGTGGTTAATGAAAAAGTGTTCCAAAACGCGACATTAATTTCTTGACGACCTAATACATCAACAGATTGCGATTCTTTTCAGTAACGGTTCACGAACCATGAATCCTCTAATTCACATTCCGGACACGCTGCCCACTGCGTCACACCCACTTTTTATTATCATTATTTCTTTTAGAGTTCTACGTGTTTTGTGACTGAGGGTTTTAGGGTTGTGTAATAACCGGAGAATTACCTGAATGTGTAAAAATATTTTATCTTATAAAATGACCCCCAGTTGCTCAACGGTATGTCTAAGGTCTAAAATGCTAAGAAAAAAAATAAGGCTTCGCTTTTCGTGGTTGGCACGGCACAGATAGCCCATTGTGTAACTTTGCGCTTAACTACAAACAAATATTTTTCAACGGTAATTATTCACTGTTGATTTTGAGTTACATGACAAATGGGGTGGTCTTGCATGTTCACAAAATAATCCTAGACTGTAAGAGTTTGAAAACCCTTTTCATTGTTGATTTTGAGTTACATGACAAATGGGGGTGGTCTTGCATGTTCACAAAATAATCCTAGACTGTAAGAGTTTGAAAACCCTTTTCACTGTTGATTTTGAGTTAC
>NW_013667028.1:229117-240021 GCF_000517525.1 Limulus polyphemus
TGTTGATTTTGAGTTACATGACAAATGGGGGTGGTCTTGCATGTTCATAAAATAATCCTAGACTGTAAGAGTTTGAAAACCCTTTTCACTGTTGATTTTGAGTTACATGACAAATGGGGGTGGTCTTGCATGTTCACAAAATAATCCTAGACTGTAAGAGTTTGAAAACCCTTGTGTTAGTTGGTGTTAAACTATTAAGTTTTATAACACAACTAAAGCTCAAACTGTAATATTCTTATTCTCTAAACATTGGCCGTTTTGTTTGAAACCACTGATTGCGTATAAACCGAACTAATTACGGTAAATTACCATTATAATAAAAATGTATAGCTTTAACAAATTTTCAGCTAAAACCTCCTCGAAAAGTCGTAATTGTATTATTGTATATAAAAAAAAACGTCCATAAAAACTGGAAAACATAAAATGTGAAACCGAAAATTTGCTTGTATCTCCGCATTGACGCAACAAACCTTCATGCCAAATTTGGTGAAGATCCATCAACAGGGGGCGAAGTAGCGGTCAAAAGGTAAAACTGAAAATTTGTATGTACCCCCGCATGGACCTAATGAACCTCCATACCAATTTTGGTTTAGGTCCATCCAAACCCTGCGAAGTAGTTACATGGACATACAACAGACGGTACTATTATATTTATATAGATTTATAAACCAAGCATGCGTTTTGTTAAAATAATATATACACTGTACAGTGAAAAAAAAGTAAATCAAACTGTTTTATTTATCGGCGTAAGGCTGGCTATAGTTTTGAATAGATATAGATTTAGTTGCCAAAACCATTTAGCTTACTAACACTCAATAATGATTGTACGATAATCGGACTGATAGGTGGCGCAACACTAGGATATTATAGACGTAAAATATATAGTTGTTCAATATCTTTTCATGAGGGACGGACGGTAAAAGATACGATAACGCTCGACTAGGAAAGGTTTATAGATAAATTAATGTTTCCGTTGTCTTGTCACTGCCACCAGTTAAAGGAGAATGTACGATATCGCTAATCTTATAAATCTAATATATAAAGTTATTATATTAAATTATACCTACTTTGATGTCTAACTCTGTTGAATTTCTCAGTTGTTCAACTTTATTGAACCATATTGCTGTAAAGTATTTTATAATCCCATCTTGGCGTGACTTCGATAGATCGACAAGCACGAGACCTGAATATATATAATTAGTTGCTAAGCCTACATGTGAAAAGATCAGGCGTACTTTTTAGATCAAAATGGGCGACATTTACCGTCATCTTATTTAACTGTTTGCTACAATGCTTTAGTTTTATAAAAGTTCGTTAAAGTAGAATAATTTCCCATTTATTAATAAAGCATTTAAGCATTTTCAGTAAAGGTAATACAGAATATATTCAATCTACGTTTATGTATAGATGCACATGTGTGTTGCACTGTTGCCGTATACAAAACTCTTCACACTTCTAAAATCGTCACAGACACGTACCTCTGTTCAAAACTATTTCAACAAGCATTCTTTTTTATTTCTAAGTTATATCTTTATAATATGCTAATTAAACCGGCCTAAACACAGTCTTTTGATGTCTCATTTTCTATTTTTTTTTCTTCGAGAGTTCTTTCAAACGCTTTTTATGTTTCTTGAAAAATATGGATCGTGTGATTATGATCTGGCCAAGTGTGACTACGAGTATCAACAAACAGAGTTTTATTCTACTTTTGCCTCGCCTTTTATTCATGGTTTTCAGTAACGTCCACTTGAACACGACCCCTTCTGGCCATACTCACATTTAGAATGGACCTGCTGCTTTTCTTATATGGGCATTTTTATTCTGATCTGCCTTGTTTCGTACTAGTTGTTCTTCTTTACGTGAGATGCCAAAATAATCACGTTCTTCAGTTTCCTTGAGTTAAACTTAGACTTGATTCACACACTTGTGACATTTGAAAAAAAAAAACGGCATTTTTTTTTCAAATTACAAGTCCTCTGGTTATGTCCAGAGATGGTTAACATGTGAAATAAATACCCAGTAGCTTGTTTCGGAGAGGGGAAAAATGTATTAGTTTGAGTTGTTAGAAAGTGCCTTACTGGAGACAACTGCATTAACTTAAAATTTTTATAGCAGTTGGTGGAGCATTTGCATGGTGTGTGAACAATCCTGGGTTCAAGATTTCACACTAGTATGAACCTGAAATGTGTCATGATGTCACACCAGAATGAATCTAGTGATACTGAACTGTATCATGATGTTATACCAGTATGAGCCTGGAGTTTATGTTAATTTTTTTATACCTATATTTTATCCCAGAGAATATAGGTGCAGCAAAGACTAATTCCCATTCGTCACGTCTGGAACGCTACCTAAACGAATGCCGACTTTTTTTTTAATTTGTCAATTAATTTCCACACGTTCTAATTGTACTAACATTATGACAAGGAGAGACAGGGGGGGGGGGAGATAAAGAATACCAATCAAAATAGAATAACAAAAACAAAAGATAATGGACAGAGATGGGCATGAAGTAGAAAGCCATAAGTGGACAAACAAAAGGTGACAGAAGAAAACTGGACCACGAGACACGTGTAAACAAGAGTAGAGGGTGAAGACGTAAAGAAATAAAAAAGAAAAACCATGAACCCAGAGTGGGGTGGCAAACGCACATGCGTGGAATCTTAGTAAGTAAGAATGATAGAGAGAGAGAGAGAGAGAACTAGTGATGGGGAAAAATGGATATTGTTCTTGTAAAATGAATATTGTACTTGTAAAATGGATATTGTTCTTGTAAAATGAATATTGTTCTTTTAAAATGGATATTGTTCTTGTAAAATGGATATTGTTCTTGTAAAATGAATATTGTTCTTGTAAAATGAATATTGTTCTGGTAAAATGGATATTATACTTGTAAAATGGATATTGTTCTTGTAAAATGAATATTATACTTGTAAAATGAATATTGTTCTTTTAAAATGGATATTGTTCTTGTAAAATGAATATTGTTCTTGTAAAATGGATATTGTTCTTGTAAAATAGATATTGTACTTGTAAAATGGATATTGTTCTTGTAAAATGAATATTGTTCTTCTAAAATGGATATTGTTCTTGTAAAATGAATATTGTTCTTGTAAAATGGATATTGTTCTTGTAAAATAGATATTGTTCTTGTAAAATGAATATTGTTCTTGTAAAATGGATATTGTTCTTGTAAAATGAATATTGTTCTTGTAAAATGGATATTGTTCTTGTAAAATTAATATTGTTCTTGTAAAATGGATATTGTTCTTGTAAAATGGATATTGTTCTTGTAAAATGAATATTGTTCTTGTAAAATGGATATTGTTCTTGTAAAATTAATATTGTTCTTGTAAAATGGATATTGTTCTTGCGTTTTTAATTCACTGGGTCATACTATAAAGTTCTGTTTCATTTTACTTCGAAAAAACATTTTATTTTATTTTTGCGCTTATAACGATCCTGAGCTTAGTGTATTTATTGATTTTGTAATAGATAATTCGATGTTTAAAGCTAGTTTTACCATTCCATTGCTTTTGGTTTTATTCTCCTAAAGATGCGACTGAAACCTTTTAAAGGACATAAAGGTTTCTCAAAATGCCTTTTGTGAATGAGAATAGTACATATTTCATTCTTGATATATATACATCACTATTGTACTGTTATTACTTCAATAATTACAATAAAAATGATATTATAGATTATTTTAACACAGATCTGAGTGTTTTTATTAGAACAGAGATAGCAGATTATATAGTAAAACATCTGATTCGTTACGAACATTCATATGATTTCGTTTTCACAACTGTTTTTAATTTTCAGAAATCTACAAAGACCAATCGTTAGAGTCAGAGTAAACACGAAAATTAAGAACTGTGCCGTTATAACCAAAGACTGGTCATTATAAAATCAGATTAAAGTAAAGACCAAGTTATTAACTGTGCCTATATAACTAAAGACTGGTTGCTAAAGTCAGATTAAAGTAAAAACTAAAGCTTAGAACCATACTGTTATAACTAAAGACCAATCGTTATACTCAGAGTAAAGTAAAACTAAAGCTTAGATCCGTACTGCTATAGCTAAAGACCATTCGTTATAGTCAGAGTAAAGTACAAACTAAAGCTTAGAACTGTACTTCTATAACTAAAGACCAGTTGTTAGAGTCAGAGTAAAGTAGAAACCAAGCTTAGAATCGTACTTCTGTAACTAAAGACTAATCGTTAGTCAGAGTAATGTAGAAACCAAAGCTTAGAACCCTACTGCTCTAAGTAAAGACCAATTGTTAGAATCGGAGTAAAGTAAAAATCGAAGCTTAGAACCGTACTGCTATAATTAAAAACCAGTAAATCTGATTAGCTGGTTTATGTCTTCACAGATTTCAAGAGATTTTTTAAGCAAAATAAAATTTACCAAGCAGTGTTTCAGCTAAGCCTAACGTTATGTTTATGTATTAGGCCTAATGCTTAAATTAGACTACAAATAGACATACTACAATATTACTAACGATATAGTGTCGGAGTTTTAAAACTTTTATGTTGTGAATAAATGTTAATTAATTTATATTCTTTTGTCATTTAAAGACATATGTTACCTAATTGGCCTTAAAACATAAAGAAAAACAAACGTTTATTACTACCAGACATATTTTGTCCTTTGTACAGTCGAAAGAGTTGAACATTTGTGTCGGAATGTCCGTACTATAATTTCTACTTCCTAGCCTAGAATACAATGAAAAGACTCAAGAGTGCTATTTAAATCTCTTACAGGGTGCACACGTAATATTCTTCACGATAAAATTTATCTTTTCTGCGTAGTTTTTACTAAAAATGTGGTGATTAAAGAATAATTTTGAGGCTGATGAAATAAGTGATGAGTAGGTGCAGTTTGGAGTTACAGAAAAATTCTTAGTTTTAGTTAAATTATATAATTTTCGTTAGTCATTCAACAATGGTTTCCCGTCATTTTTGACAGGCTTTTATACTACTATATATATATAAGAACAGTAATACAAATCTTACAGAGATATAGTAAAAATCGTAATATAATATATTATATATCATACATAAACATATATATATATAAGTAAGTATTAAAGCATCTTATTTGTCCTTTGAAGTGTGGGTGTTTTAGTGTATTGTACTTTCTACGTTGTATAAACTAACTTAGACATTCCTGGTGTTATGAGTTCGTTTATTCTCGTTATTTCTATAAATAGAATAGTAAAAACAAAACAAAAAAAAACGAAGTATTGGAATTACATTATGCTATCCATATTATTAAAATTCTTGATTGTGATTTTCAAAGTAGGTATATTTTCCTCAAAAAAAAGAGAAATCGTATACGATTCCATGACGTATTGAAGCACGTGCATTCTATATATTAAAATGAAGCTTCCAATCTAAAAACACCAATCCGTGAACAGATAAACATATATCACAAGTTTGGTATATTTTTCTCATGTGAAATTAGCTATTTACCCGAATAAGAAAAATACATCGCAAATCAATTATTTGTGAGCCAACTAATAGATTAATAAGGGAAAACGTTTTCAAGGTAAGTTATCTCACGTGATGGTAATGAGAAGCTTTATGGGTGGTTTGAAAGTTAAGTACAGTTAACGAGTTTTATACTTTTTTTTTAACATGACTTCCCTTACACGTGAAAACCGTTAATAGTTAATGTTGCATATAAAACATTTGATTTTCTTATATTTACCGATACACACAACTGGCCTGTATGAAACCTAGGCAACTTTTTTATACATCGAATAACGAGTGTGTATCAAATGATTCTTACAAATATAAAAATTAGATTTCTGTTTTTATGTTTATAAATCCCTAAGCACGATTATTAGCATCAGACTTTTCTAAATCAACACATCTACAAGAATACACGTTTATGCTGGTTAATCCTGACATATCTAAAACAAAACACGTAATTTAGTAGAACTACCTTCTTGTTATTAATTTATTAAGTAGAACCACCTTTTTATATTTAATTTATTAAGTAGAACCACCTTTTTATATTTAATTTATTAAGTAGAACCACCTTTTTATATTTAATTTATTAAGTAGAACCACCTTTTTATATTTAATTTATTAAATAGAACCATATTTTTATATTTAATTTATTAAGTAGAACCACCTTTTTATATTTAATTTATTAAGTAGAACCACCTTTTTATATTTAATTTATTAAGTAGAACCCCTTCTTGTTATTAATTTATTAAGTAGAACCACCTTCTTGTTAATTTGTTAAGTAGAACCACCTTTTTGTTATCAACATATTCCCTAGGAGAAGTACAAATGACATACCATCAAATCTAGTAACTGGTATTTTATGTCATTACAATTTACAGCTTTTACAGTTTGTTATAGTTTTTAGAACAGATACGACGTTTCGATCACTAGTGCGATCATTGTCAAGTACACATGTTTCTACAGTAAAGAACGTTTTAGTATTTAAATCAACATTCAACAATCTAACAATGTATATAAATTCTGAAACTGAAAGTAGTTACTTATTCATATAGATATCAAACTGGTAAGTTGTTTCAGATCTATTTCTTAGTAAATGTAACTGGTGTTTTGTTTCAGATCTAATCCCTAGGAAAATATCTGTCAATTGATGTTTTTTTCTATCTTATAGTAAAAATATCTGTCAATTGATGTCTTTTCTATCTTATAGTAAAAATATTTGTCAATTGATGTATTTTCTATCTTATAGTAAAAATAGTTGATAATTGATGTATTTTCTATCTAATAGTAAAAATAGTTGATAATTGATATATTTTCTATCTTATAGTAAAAATAGTTGTTAATTGATGTATTTTCTATCTTATAGTAAAAATAGTTGATAATTGATGTATTTTCTATCTTATAGTAAAAATAGTTGATAATTGATGTATTTTCTATCTAATAGTAAAAATAGTTGATAATTGATATATTTTCTATCTTATAGTAAAAATAGTTGTTAATTGATGTATTTTCTATCTTATAGTAAAAATAGTTGATAATTGATGTGTTTTCTATCTTATAGTAAAAATAGTTGTTAATTGATGTATTTTCTATCTTATAGTAAAAATAGTTGATAATTGATGTGTTTTCTATCTTATAGTAAAACTAGTTGATAATTGATGTGTTTTCTATCTTATAGTAAAAATAGTTGACCGTTGTTGCCTCATCTTTTCCTCTAATTTTCGATTTTTGAAAACGTTCTGAATAATATTTGGGGACTTGTTGTTATGCGCTTTTGTTTCTTTGTCGGTAAATATATGTCAGAATTTGTTATAAAACATTGAGTTTATCAGAAAGCTTACTTTTTATCATGCGTTGTTAACAATTAGCCCCCTGAGATCATAAATATGATTATGTATCTTAGGGAAAGGTCATATGTTAAATTAATAAATATATTTCTAAGAATACGCGTTTATTTTCGTGAAGGAAGATAATTTTTTGTTATGAAACATTACATATTTTAAATAGAAACATTTCAACATGTAATATAACCACGTCTTTTGGTAATAAATTTGTATTTTTGAAAAAAACAAAATTTAGTAACCATCTAAAAATATAATTTCCACATTTTGAATTATATAATAAACCTAAAACTGTATGATTGGGTTCTGATTCATAGAACATTCTGGATAATATAAATATGTATGCACTATATGGTTTGTGTGTTGAGTATGGCAGTTCTATATCAAGTCATTCCAAAAAAAAAATATTCATAGTTTGTATACGATTCCAGCTCGAGTAAACTTTATAACAGAAAAGTATTAGGGTCCGATTTCACTTAATGCTTGAAATTGTTACATACATTTACTATTTTTTTCCTTGCGTTCTATTTTATATGTTACCAAGAGAAACCATGGAAGAGGAGGCTCTTTAAAATATATATTCAATCGATGGGCTTTTTCTTGCGAACTTCATATTTTTTACGTTTTTAATATACACGGTGAGAAAATAAAAATAAAATGACTACTGTAATAAAGGTTCTCTGATTTTCAATAAGAAATGGTGTACTGGTGTTATACAGCTGTTCGTATTTTCCAGAAATATATATATATATATATTAAACTCGTATATCAGCCAGTCTGCTATCAGTTGCTTCGTATCTAATTTCAACCTGCGTGTGCTCGCCTTGATAAACGTCCTACAGGCGTGCTATGTTTATAGACTTCTTTCTTGGTATTTTATATATTTGTGAAAACAAGATTTCTACTGAAATATTCTCACGAGGAGCCTCGGCGAACAAGAACAAAATAAAGCAAAAACAACACAGATTGCTTACCGTAACACGTTGGCTAGGGTGTGACGACGACTTCTCTGTGCTTTTAGTTGGCCCTCCTGCAGCTGTCGAAGAAAACTAGGTCTGTTTGCTGGTCCAGACATATCTAAACGAGACAGTAACCCTTGTGGTAGCTCAAAACTATCGGCAAGTTGAAGACTTGTTTCCCGCTGCCGAGTAAGGTTATCTGCACTCGCTCACCAAAGAGGACAAAAATCAATACCTTAAGAGTTCGGGGAAAAAAAAACACTAATTTTATATCAGGTACTGGCCAACTTCTGCAGGAAAGCGGCTCGGATTTTGTCCTGTCTAACTCAGCAGAAGCTAAAGTGAAGTCGACATAACCTCATTAACACCCTCTTCGCTTCTTTGTGTTTGAAGTCTGTTAATGATAAGTTGTTTGTAAAGCAAAAGCTATTTTTAGTTCTGTTAAAACGGCTACTTGATTACACAACGTTTTTTTTTTAACTTACAGCAGACTCGTTAGAGGAAACGTTTGAAATTTTGTCTTCAGAAACAAACAGAAATGGAGTTAATAATTCTCGTATATTATATGACCTTTAATGAAGTATATTTTTATGATTTGGAAACTAGAGACTCGGTAGCAACTCTTGAAAATTGCAGAGTAATTACTTTTGAAAAGCTGAAATTGGCGACACTGAAACCTAAAACATATGTTACAGCAACTGGAAAAATATATTACAGCAACATTTTCTACTGTCAGTCTCGGGAAGAAAGCTCTTCTGTCTCGTGCCAACCTCAGTGTTTCTCTGAGTGTAGTGGTGTCCAAAGCACGCCTGATAAAACTGGGAAAGGCACAGGTACATGTGAGCAACCAATCAGAGAGCTCTCTACTTGCTTGCGATGTAAGGTACTCTTTACTTCATCTTCGCTATAGGCTAAGATGTCTTACCTTTTTAATTATTTTGTACCGACTTATGACGGTAACTTTTAGAATTACTCATTGCTCATTAGTGCTCATAAAACGGGGAAGGCACAGGTACATGTGAGCAACCAATCAGAGAGCTCTCTACTTGCTTACGATGTAAGGTACTCTTTACTTCATCTTCGCTATAGGCTAAGGTGTCTTACCTTTAGAATTACTCATTGCTCATTAGTTGTTTTATACACTTGGGCAAAATTCCATCTCATGCATTTGGTATATTTTATTTGACTGTTATTATTAAAATATATGTATGATGGAAGAATTCGCCTGATTTTATTACCTGGACCGTCCCTAGATGGGACAGCGGTAGGTCTACCGACGTACAACTCTAAGATCTGCGGTTCGATTCCCCGCGGTGGGTACAGAAGATAACCCAATGTCGCTTTGCTATAAAACAAACAATTACCTGAGGCTGGTAAGTTTGATCTTTCCAGTGAATTATTTCCCATAATTTGAAATTTTGATTTTTGAAGAGTGTTAAGCACAACATTCATATTAAACGGACGATTTTAAAATAGAAATAGACAAGGGTACGAAGTTTTCGAAAAGAGGGTGGGTGTAATAAAAGGGAGTGCCCTTCTTATGGACAAAAGTTAAAGAAAATAAGCACAGGTAGAAAGAGTCCAATTGATTTTAAGACAAATAACTTATTTTATTAATGGAATAGTTTTAATGTAAAGAACAAAATCTGGAGAACGATGAAAGTTAAACCTCCATTTGGAAAGAAACCGCTGACGGATACAAAAAAAAATCCTCCAACAGGTCCACTTTTGACCTAAAAGCTGGTTCATCTCTCATCTGAAACCTACTGTTGCTTCTTGTCCGACGTGGACGCCCCCCGGTGACTCAACTGCAAGTCTGCAAGCTTATAACGCTAAAACACGGGTTTCGATACTCGCTGTGAATACAACACAGATAGCCCATTGTGTTGCTTTGTGTTTAATAACAAACAGAACGATATGGGCAGTGTGCTAATATTATTCTAGATTTATAGGGGGCTCTGCTGTGTTTCTAAAGAAAAACTTCTTTTATTTCCACGCCTGCTATCTTATTATTCATTATTACACAACACATTACAAAAAATTAGGTGGTTTTTCGTGTGTTTTTTTTTTCTTTATTGAACTTTGTCATGCGAGCTAGTCATCATCATATAAATCCATTCGGTTAAAAGTATTGCGTGTGACATTTCATCAAATCATTTCATAATGACATTTTGCTAAACACGATCACCAATAAGATGTTAACTTATCGATAATGGCTCATCTGTCATTCAATAAAAAGTTTTAACAGAAATTTGTCTTCCAATAGAGGTACCCGACATTTAATGCCTAATTTATTCTTTAATACACTGTTTGATACCTGATCTAGTTCTCGGTAAAACTATCTATTATATGTAGAAAAACAATAACTTATAGCTAATGTCTAATATATGTAGAAAAACAATAACTTATAGCTAATGTCTAATATATGTAGAAAAACAATAACTTACAGTTAATGTCTAATATATGTAGAAAAACAATAACGTATAGTTAATGTCTAATATATGTAGAAAAACAATAACTTATAGTTAATATTTAATTTATGTGTTAGTAAATATAGCTGCTAGTTAATGTCTGATATATCTATCAGTAAATGCAGCTGCTAGTTAATGTCTGATATATCTATCAGT
>NW_013667028.1:240805-248038 GCF_000517525.1 Limulus polyphemus
ACTCTTCCTTTTAACTAAATGTTGATAAGTTACAGTTGATGACTCTTCCTTTTAACTAAATGTTGATAAGTTACAGTTGATGACTCTTCGTTTTAACTAAATGTTGATAAGTTACAGTTGATGACTCTTCGTTTTAACTAAATGTTGATAAGTTACAGTTGATGACTGTTCGTTTTAACTAAATGCTGATAAGTTACGGTTGATGACTCTTCGTTTTAGCTAAATGTTGATAAGTTACGGTTGATGATTCTTCGTTTTAGCTAAATGTTGATAAGTTACAGTTGATGACTCTTCGTTTTAACTAAATGTTGATAAGCTACAGTTGATGACTCTTCGTTTTAACTAAATGTTGATAAGTTACAGTTGATGACTCTTCGTTTTAACTAAATGTTGATAAGTTACAGCTGATGATTCTTCGTTTTAACTAAATGTTGATAAGGTACAGTTGATGACTCTTCATTTTGCATAATGTATGGTAGATCTTGTTACATAATACAAAGTTAATCAGTTTTATCAGGTGTTCTCAACACTGAGCACCTAACGATAACCAGTATGATTATCCACCATACTTATTATCAGGTGTTCTTAACACTGAGAACCCAGTACCTGTTGTACTGCTGTCAAGACAAAGACACGATCGAAACTGTCAGTTAATTGATTTATATCAGCTTATCTATTTTTTAGCAACTTACATAATATTTGGTGCTGGACTCTTACAAGCAATATAACTCCGAAATAAGGGAAATTATATTAATTATAGTAGTTTTCTACATTTTTACGGTGTTACGGGTAAATGTTAGATGCATTATTAGTTATTTGTAGTTTTCTACATTTTTACGGTGTTACGGGTAAATGTTAGATGCATTATTAGTTATTTGTAGTTTTCTACTTTTTTACGGTGTTACGAGTAAATTTTAAATGCATTATTAATTATTTGTAGTTTTCTACATTTTTACGGTGTTATGAGTATAAATCAATTTGGATATAATGATTTGTGGAGTTGGTTGCTAGAGTTATGATTCTAATCCGTTGGCTAGTATCCAATTTTAAAGCAACTAGTTACACTGCACATCTTGAAAACGTGGTTTGTTAAGTCTGGTGTGTGACGTGATATTTTTTTTTCCTAAGAAAATAATTAAGTGTTTCTGAATACACTTCTAAAAAAGTATTAATTATGATATTAAATAGGATGATATTAAAGATGTCTGAGTAAAATGTCCACCCCACTTTTACTGAGTATGTACGTTCATCCTACCTCACTGTTTAGAAAGAGACAGGTTGAAATTCTGCCTCTGAAAAACCTGGACTGGTTGTCCCACGTAATTGTGCAACTGACATTGTAAGTTAAGGAGCGTCATTGGGCATATGAGATTTCTTAATTAAATATATCTCGCACTCATTACTAAGTCGAAAATAATTTAGGACCTGGAGTATTCGCGTATTATTTGTCGATGAAATGTCAACAGTATATACATTTATAATTATATTTTGTATTTCCAGCAAAGCTATACTAAGACTAACTGCCGCCGTCCCTAGTCTTGAACTACTGAGCAGAGGGCGCAGCACCTTACCGCACACCATCCACCTCTGATGGACTGACTGTCACTCTTATAACGCACCTACAAATTATATTTTGGGAATATTTTGTTATCAAGCACAGTTTCCAACAATGCTTGCCAGCTTCGAAATTAAGAGCTCTGCCACGGGCTAACCTGTATCCTAAACACGACAGACCGCGCAGATACGAGCTCATATTTTTAGTGACATTAATCCTAGAGTATTGTACGCAAAGAAAATATGTTTTGTTTTATTTTTGAATTTCGCGCAAAGCTACACGAGGGCTGTCTGCGCTAGCCGTCCCTAATTTAGCAGTGTAAGACTAGAGGGAAGGCAGCTAGTCATCACCACCCACCGCCAACTCTTGGGCTACTCTTTTACCAACGAACAGTGGGATTAACTATCACATTATAACGCCCCCACGGTTGAAAGGGCGAGCATGTTTGGTGGGACGGGGATTCGAACCCGCGACTCTCAGATTGCGAGTCGAGCGCCCTAGCCGGGCAAGAAAATATGTCAACAATTTATTCCAATTAAAGTTTATGACTTGAGGTCATAATGTATTTCAGTAAAAATGCTGTTAATACGAGTAAGATTTTACACTGAAAGATCGTGCTTTTTAAAGCACTTAATGACGTTTTCGTGCATTTACGTTTCACGGAAAAAGAATAAGCATAAAGAAACACAAAATTAAACTTATAACTAGCCTGGATACTTTGTGCACTTTACATTCTATAGAAACTTGCCAGATCATTCCGTCTTTCTCAATGGGAAATCAAGAGGCTATTTTTCTGATTAAAAAAAAAGCGAAAAAAAAAACACTGAAAGAAAGAAAATGAAAAAAATATATCATAAAATTGATTTTACGTTTGGTGAGTAGTGTATGTCACTTTATAAATGTGCCTCTGTCGTGTACTGTCCATAGCGAAAAGTATTACAGCATTGGAAACGAGGGTATGCATTGTTTTAATAATATATACGTGTGTGCGATACCTTCATGTAACTTATAATGCATTTTCAAGTCCACTGGGGCAAAAAGGTACAAGTCATTAATTTACAATAGCAATTGATTCAGAAATATCAGAAGGTAAAATTGGCTTAATTAAGTTGAACTTTTGTCCTTTAAAACATGAAAAATGTTGGAAGTTAGGTAAATAGATACTTCTCATAAATTTACTGAAGCCATGTATTGTAATTCCATTCCAACTCCACGCTTATATATCACATTGAATGTTGTTGACTTAGCTGAATATATTAATGTAACTTGAGGTGTTCTTTGTGGGAAATTGTAGACTACCCACAAGTCTCTCTGTACATAGTAAAATTTCAGTTTATTTTTGATTATGTATTTGTCTTTTGTTAATATAATTCCTGCCTGTTTGTCTTCAGTAAATCTCGGTTATAATCACGTTAATTAACATAATTGATGTCAGATACTGCCACCATAATTATATCATGTAATTAAATAACTTTTAGATTCGTCTTCGTGCTGAGTTTATTTTAAGTTAGGGTTAAATATAAGGAGATTCATTCAAAATACTCAAGCCAATCCTATCAAAATATTGTGACAAGAAATTAGGGTTAAAGGTGAATCATTAGAAATACAGAAGTGGATAGTGTCAGCGAATTGGAGTTAAATTCAAGAAGAATCATTAAACATATTTAAGTTAATCCTAAAATATTGTCCAATGAGTTACGATTAAATATAAGAAGAACCATTAAAAATATTGAAGTCGACCCTGTCAAAATATCGCGATAATGAGTTAGGGTTAAATGTAAGGAGGATAATTAAAAGCACAAAGTTAAGCACAAAGCTTCACAAGGGGCTATCTGTGCTCTGCTCACCACGGGTATCGAAACCCGTTTTCTAGCGTTGTATGTCCGCAGACATTCCGTTGTGCCACTGGGGATGGGGTGGGGGTGAAATACGTAGAGATAGGGTAAAATTCCTGTAAGAGAAAAATAATAATGTCAACGTGTTTGTTTATGTAGTCAAAGTGACGGGCAAAAAAGTATATCGAAACACTTACTGTGTAATCCTTTTTGTGAGTGTATTTTCAAAGTAAAATAATTCTTTTGATTGCTCTGAAATAGATATAACTAAACTGAAGAAAACCATCCTTTTGTTTAATTCGCTTTCTTTCTTTAATTTTGACTGGCGGATATTTCTCTGTTCGTTCTCACGTGCACCCGTATTTTCAGAAGTACTTCTCGAAACTGTGTCCTTCCATTACGAAAATGTATGTAACTTGACTTTCTATCACGTACTTTAATAACGTGACATCTGTAAGACGGCCGACTGTTCGAGCACAATAAATAAATTAGCTAAGCTGAACTTTTTATGGGAGTTTTATAACTACAAAACTAAATTTTGTGATCTATTTTAGTTCAGAGACACTAATCCTTCCAAACTTGTAGGACTTACAACGCTAGAAACCGGGTTTTGGTACCCGTGGAGGGCATAGCACAGAGAGCCATCGTGTAGCTTTATGCTTAATTACAAACAAAACCAACAAACGAAACTTGTATTATTTCAAACCATGTCGGACTTACACCTTCTCAAATTTCTAATATTTTAAAACCAGAACTGTCACTGTGTATTCCTGCAAATTTGATCTTCGCACTGGGGTCCGTGAATGCGTTATAACTCTGACGATCAAATTCAACCATCCGATTACAATTTGGTTGACAAGCGTTCAAGTAAGTCATTACAAATACTACTAAAAACCATATATTAAAATATTCTGTCGGTGAAAAGATAACAATACAACTTGTTTTAACCTAATATGTTGAAGGGAGTTCGAAGTAGATATAGACAATAATTATATGTAAATTATATTATTCGTATGGACATTAAATTTGAATTTCATTTTAAAACTTTTTTAGCGGATTGCTGATATAATACATCTTTAATTAAATACAACATTTTCTAACCTTTTCAACAGATAATGTCTATAACACTTTTTAATAAGTAGTATTCATTGCTACATTTTCGTGAGTGTCTAAAGTAGATAAATACATGTTAACATATTTTGTTTGTTGTTAATCACAACGAGATTTCTATTCTCTGCCCATCGTAGATATCGAAATCTAATTTTTAGCATTTTGAGCTAAGCCACCGAGGGGGGGGGGGGTACAGTTAATTATATGTTTACAAGATAAAAGAAAACCCGACACGAAGACTCTATGTCATTCACCCATTTTTCACTCAAATATGTCTAAAGAAGAATCCATTGTTTACAGTCACGAAATCAATGTAGGATTTACAGTTCGTTGAAATTAAACATAATGTAAACATTTAAATTAATTTTCTTATCTAACTTACTAGTGCTAGTAAGTTAGCATATTTATTTATTAATTGTATTTACGATTTCGTGTTCTTCTGGTTAATCCTAAAATTCACACTTTGTTTCTACACTGTTCAGCCCCACACTAGTGGCTCGACGGTAAGTCTCTATACTTACGACGCTAAAAATCGGATTCCGATAACCGTGGTGGGCACAGAACAAATAGCTCATTCTGTAGCTTTTCATTTAACAAGTACCAAAACTTTCTACTGTTCAATACAAGTGGGATTCACATATGACATCGTACTAAGTTTTTGGCTTTGCTTTACAACATTCAGTGTAAAGAATTGACCAAAGAAACGTGGATAAAATTGTTCATTTCCTACTTAAAATACATAAGGACAAAAGTAAGTGTGATTAATTACAATATTGACGGTATATCTGTATAATTTAGCCCCCTAGTGGCACAGCGATATGTCTACTGACTTACAACGCTAGAAACCAGGTTTCGATACCCGTGATGGGCAGAGCAAAAATAGCCCATTGTGTAGCTTTGTGCTTAATTTCAAACAAACAAATCCGCGTAACTTACATGTTATCGGGGACCTTGTAATCAACAAATTCGTAGACTCAAAAGACACTTCAAGTCAGGCTAAGACTAGTTTATTTTTACAGACTCTCTGAGTATGGATAGGCTAAGACTAGTTGATTTTTACAGACTCTCTGAGTATGGATAGGCTAAGACTAGTTGATTTTTGCAGACTCTCTGAGTATGGATAGGCTAAGAGTAGTTTATTTTTACAGACTCTCTGAGTATGGATAGGCTAAGAGTAGTTTATTTTTACAGACTCTCTGAGTATGGATAGGCTAAGAGTAGTTTATTTTTACAGACTCTCTGAGTATGGATAGGCTAAGACTAGTTGATTTTTGCAGACTCTCTGAGTATGGATAGGATAAAACTAGTTTATTTTTGCAGACTCTCTGAGTATGGATAGTCTAAGACTAGTTTATTTTTGCAGACTCTCTGAGTATGGATAGGATAAGACTAGTTTATTTTTGCAGACTCTCTGAGTATGGATAGGATAAGATTAGTTTGTTTTTGCAGACTCTCTCAGTATGGATAGGATAAGACTAGTTTATGTTTGCAGACTCTCTGAGTATGGATAGGATAAGACTAGTTTGTTTCTGCAGACTCTCTGAGTATGGATAGGATAAGACTAGTTTGTTTCTGCAGACTCTGAGTATGGATAGGATAAGACTTAGTTTATTTTTGCAGACTCTCTGAGTATGGATAGGATAAGACTAGTTTGTTTTTGCAGACTCTCTGAATATGGATAGGCTAAGAATAGTTTATTTTTGCAGACTCTCTGAGTATGGATATGTTAAGATTAGTTTGTTTTTGCAGACTCTCTGAGTATGGATAGGCTAAGAATAGTTTATTTTTGCAGACTCTCTGAGTATGGATATGTTAAGATTAGTCTGTTTTTGCAGACTCTCTGAGTATGGATAGGCTAAGACTAGTTTATTCTTGCAGACTCTCTGAGTATGGATAGGCTAAGAATAGTTTATTTTTGCAGACTCTCTGAGTATGGATATGTTAAGATTAGTTTGTTTTTGCAGACTCTCTGAGTATGGATAGGCTAAGACTAGTTTATTCTTGCAGACTCTCTGAGTATGGATAGGCTAAGAATAGTTTATTTTTGCAGACTCTCTGAGTATGGATATGTTAAGATTAGTTATTTTTGTCAGACTCTCTGAGTATGGATAGGCTAAGACTAGTTTGTTTCTGCAGACTCTCTGAGTATGGATAGGCTAAGACTAGTTTACTTCTATAACTTGAAAACGTACCAAAGTACAGTATGGAGAGAAAGGGTATTTTATAGAAAACATTTCCTTGATTTTCACGATCGTGTGCTGCTTTTGATTGGATTTAACAAAGAACCGCTATACAAAAGAGTTCTAAAACTGGTTGTAAAGTTTTGGCTTGCGTCATATTGATTGGCTGTTGCGATGTAATATTCGTAAAATACAAATGGTTTGCCGTAGTTATTATATTGATTTTATTTTCTGGCCCACCGTTTATCGAGCGACAGATAAAGCTGGACAAAAATGGTCATCAAATGAGGAAAAAATAAAGATAACTTATAAAAGCATTAGCGAACGGTACGGCTGACGTCTGTCTCGCGCCACTACCCAGCCTTGCGCGTCATGGTACCACATAATAATGTTACTTTACTGAGCCCCTTAAGTTGGTTTCGTTTTCAAATCGATGTAACCATGATGCTGTATTGCTGTATAAACATTTTCCGCGACTGACGCTGGTTTCCTGGGTTGCCGGTCATGATCACGTATAACAACAGTTATGTAGCCAGTAATATATATATATATA
>NW_013667028.1:248905-251451 GCF_000517525.1 Limulus polyphemus
TATCTAACATGTCGCACGTTAGCCAAATTACATGGCTTCCCGATATGATTATTATAAGAAACTCTAGAGAGAATTTGAATTAGTGTTTTAATCTGTTTAATGAATGGTTTCTACTTTACGATGTGTCGATAGTGACACCTAGACTTGCCTGTTTCCACCTGGTGATCTAATGCTTCTTGACTAAAGCCAGATACACTAGAAAGCGTTGAATATGGAATGGAGATTGAAATAGGCAGTAATACAGAAGTTGTCATTTCTGATCACAGTTACTTTACGTCAAAAATTAATTTATTCCGTGAAGGCGTAATTAAAATTGAACTTAACAAAATAACCTGTTAGTAACTTACTCTTGATCCACGTTCGGGTGTAATTAAAGTTTTCGCTAATGTAATATGATTTCTTCTCATTTTTCCTTTCCGAAAATAAGATAATACTAATTTATAACAGCCTTATATGTGTCCATTAATCAATTCCTTTTTATGGATAATCTACCAAAAAATGGGGAAAAATGGAATAATTATAATGTGAGCGGATGTGTCAGTTCACAAAAAGGCTTAAAGGTGGGTGGGTATAGAAGGTTAAACCTCACATGAGCTCCCAATACTGGGGCTCTAGAGTATGGCGTAATTTGCATATATGTGTAATCCGATCTTATTAGAGATGTTTCACGGAAACTGTCATTTGGAGCTCCCTCTCGAACTTGGTAGCAACCACTGTGTCAGCCCTCCCCTTTTGACGCTCCTGAATGTGCTGTGTTTTAGAACTTTTGCGCAGAACTACACAATGAGATATCTGCACATATCCGTCATTAATTTTGAATTATAGACAAGAGGGAAGGCAGCTAGTCGACAATACCCACCGCCAACTTTTGAACTACTCTTCTCTAATCGAATAATGAGATTTTACCGGCACTCTTACAGCGCACCATGACCCTAAATTGTTTTGGGGGGCTAGGACGAGAAATATGAACCCTCGTATCCAAAGTGCGATACTAAACCCAAAGTATCTTCATCATCTTTGTTGCTGTTGCTCTTTTGTAACCAATATTGTTTATTAAACAAATTATCATCAAATGTATACTTTTGCATTATGTTATCACAGAATACATAAAATGTTGCCAGTCATCGAAAACCTCTGATTGGCGAAGAGTCAAGTTAAGGAACATCGAATCACGTTTGGCATCATTTACTCCTCCAGTCAACAGTTAAAAGGAAAATAAAGATCTAGGTATCTCATGAATAAAAACAAAATGGACGACAGATGTTTGGTATTTACAACCTGAACGGAACCTTGTATGACACATGGGCTAAATGCCAAGTCAAAATCCCTAAATTCCAAGCATAGTCATCTATAATTTACAATTACAGGTTAGAAGGAAGGAAACCAGCCAGTAGCACCCGCCGCCTAAGCATCTGCTCTTAAAAGACCTTTAAGCAACCTTTACTATTTTGTTAAATTATATCTAGAAATTAATGCTTCTCCTAATTAACATATAGTTGAAGTTAAAAAAATATTTAACTAACTTAAATGACAGTTTTTAGCAATATACGACGCACTCTTTTTATACGCGCAAATGCACCAATATTTAATCAAATGGTCGTGAGTTTCCATAAGCTGAGAATGTCAGAGGCATCAGACACCATGAGGTATTAGGTCGTCAAGAAATTAATGTCACGTTTTGGAACACTTTCATTAACCACCCCCCAGAAAACGTACATCACATATAATAGTTAAACAAACCTCACGTTAGTGTAGCCTATATAATGTGTAAAGTTTAGTATACTCTAATCCCTTATAGTGATACGACGAAACACACATTCGGCATGTAATGTTGTTTGAATACAAGAAGGGAAACAACGGCTCTGTAGCCACAAAGAATTTTGTTACGACAGCGGAAGTCACGCAACGCTGGGAGCATGCGTGCTGGAGTTTCTTGAAAGATCGTGAATTTTCCTGGCAACTCTAGTTTGTTCCAGACGCCCTTTCTTTTTTAGTATATAAGCCCGGCAAATAAAGAAAGCAAAAAAAGATAGAAGTGCACAGATAGATAGATATAGAGATAGATAATTGAGTCCAGTGAACAGTAGGCACGTAAGTAACGTGTGTAAATCACTGTGAATTATAGCCTGTGTTTATAAAAGTAGTTAAGTTAAAGTGACTGTGGAAATTCTGTGTATTACAAAGTTGTATCGAGAAAGAGTAAACTAGTTTTATTTAAGAAAGGACTGGTATCGCTGAAGTTCCTGAATTTATACCGGAAATTAACAAACGAACAGAGACGTAACAATATCCAATAAGTTTATGGAAATGTTTTGAACGTTCGTAAGTGTCAAAGATGGTTCAGCAAATTTCATTCAGATGACTTTAGCCTTAAAAACTGTAATGGCAGGGGCCGACATGTTGGAATTGATATTGATGCTCTGAAGACGCTTGTTGAGTCTAATCCAAGACAACACACTCGTGAAATGGCTCTGAAATTGCATATCTCTCATGAAACAATACACAAACATCTAAGGAATATGGAAAACTCCATAAAGAAGGTGTTT